>NW_028321917.1:6611804-6912341 GCF_036245765.1 Copidosoma floridanum | reverse complement strand
AATAAATATATGTTTAGTGACACCTTACACCTTGCAATTGTCGCACATCTCTGGTGGCACCACCAATGCCGGAGTTCAGTACCAGATTTTCCAGCATGAAAGCATTGGATCTTATAGAAATGGTTATATTTTAATTAACTACAATTCTATTTGCATGAATCTGTTACTTATTACAAGATATTGCAATACTTTATCGAAAACAATTATTCAAGAAAAAACAAATCAGCAGAAGAACACAAATATAAGGGTTATTAGTCACGGGGCTCTTCAGGTAAACATCACTTATCAGCTTTACCTATGTATATGACACAGCTGATGAGCTGACTAACCTTGCCATGGAATCTGTTCAGATTAATTGCATAAATTTATAATTAAATATAAATGTATCATAATTAAAAATAATCATACACAATTATTTGACAGAAATAATGCAAAAATGTTGTAACCACTATTCCATATTCTTACCTCAATTACTATCATAAAGACGAACTGAGGGAAAAACGCGTACAACATGTTATTATAATTGATTTGACAGACTGTAAATATCCATATTAAGATCAGATGATGAAAGGTCAATAAAATCAATGTTCTATATTTTTATTAATGAAAACAAATTTTAGCTTACAATAAGAACTTACCAATCAAGACTATTAATCCTCATTAATTAAATAATACCGTGCATTGCTAAGTAAAAAAAATTATAATTTCCTTTGTTTTGACACAAAAATTAATTCTATTTATTTATGATTTTTCGTTTTGATTCTCACCTAAACTTTTTCAGTTCACCTAATCATTCATAAGTAAAATAAATTACAATAGAATTAAATGTAACATTACAATGTCATTACAACTAAACACAAATCATACAACTGTGTCAACACAAGTAAAGTAAACTTTTTAAAAACTAAACTTAAAAAAAAAAAAATGTTATACATTACATCAACAAATCCTTAACATTGAGAAATTTTTTTATAAAAGTACCAGTTCTGTGGATTTATCATTGTTATCATTTTCTTTCTTGTTGAAAAATGGTAACTTAAAATGAAAACCTCACTTTTCATTCTATTCTAAAAATTTGTGATTTCCATCACTGAAAATGAAAAAAAAAAATAAAAAATTACAATTTAGATTGCAGAGAATATTTGTATTTATTGAGAAATTAAATTACCTCCAAGTGAGTGAGAAAAACGGTTCGACACAGCAACAATTCCATCTATTTTCTTTGTAACACGCGTAAGCACTGCGTAATGTAGAAAATCATTTGTTACCACAGAACAGCGTGGATTTCGTAATGCTTTGATTCCAGGTGTTGCAAGTTTTTCTTTCAGAATTTTAAAGATCAGCTCTTTCAAGACGAATATTCGCTCTGCCGTTAAATCTTCTCACCAATACAAAAAAAACTTTTACAAGAATACTACAAAATTGTTTGATTCAACAAAATAAACAAAACAACAAAAAGGATACTCTAAATACAAAATATGAATAAATATCCATCATACTGTAGATTTTTGTGGATTAAAATGATCAGCAAGAGAGAACAAAAAATTATCTTTCAAATGAACAAAATAGCTACTAAAGTAATTACCTTATTGTGGTTGCCGATAGTTACAGATTTTTTATACTCTCTCTCTCTCTCTCTCTCTCTCTCTCTCTCGTCTGGTCGTGCTTCTGGCGTGCTCCCGCAGGTTGGTGGCTTTTTACAATTTTACTGCTTTGCCCTGTTCTGGTTTGTTGCAGATTTGCTCCCCGGTAGGCTCTTGTGTGATTTGAGTATCAAACTACAGGCTTTCTTTGAGAAAAATTGAGCCACGGAGAGTTAAAATCTGCAACGGAAGCATAGGAGGTTAGGACTCCACTCGCCTTCCCCCGCTTAACATCATGGCGATAGAGCCAATTTGATGGCAGATTCCCATATCCCCCCAAAATGTGGCGAAGCTGGTGGATTGAAGCGCCAAATGATGTTATGAGTCACAGCGTAATTGTTGATTTTATCGTAGAACGACTCTGAATAAGTAAGACTATAAATTTCACGCAACTCATTGTTCGCCCCTATAAAATTAGTCCCGTTATCCGAATAAACATGAGATGGAACTCCTCTATGCCCTATAAATCTTTTAAAAGCTCCAATAAACCCTTCGGTTGTCATATTGCTCGCTATCTCAATTTGAGCTGATTTGGTGGTCATGCAAATAAATACGCAACCGTACACTGGCAAAATTATTCGATTCCTAAACTTTTTCTCCCTTATGATGGTCAGACCAAAATAATCTACCCCTACGTGTTCGAAGACCGAAGTTTGTTGCACGCGCGCCTGAGGTAAATCGCTCATTTTCGCTTGTAGGGTCACGGGTCTATGTCTGATACCCGAAACGTAACGTCTAACAACACTCCTAACCTGATTCTTTCCATCTAGCAACCAAAAACGTTGACGAATCTTGTACAACACCCCTTGAATTCCCCCATTTAACAAAGAATAATGAACCTCCCGTATGATAAGGTTGGTCACGTGGTGATATGATGGTAGCAGTATCGAGTATTTCTGTCAGTCAGAGATTTTCGGGCGTCGCAGTCGGCGTCTTACTCACAATAAGCCATTCAAATCCATAAAGGGATCAAACGCTACTAACCTCGTATTTCTAGTGCTTCCTATTTTTTTGATTTGATCTATTTCTTTTTTGAATTGTTCTCGTTGTATGAAATATAATAGTCCAATCTCGGCTCTGGTTCTCTCAGCAAGTGATAGTGGACTCCGAACTCAATCAGTCGAAAAATGACAACGGAGACAATATGACAGGGAGTTGATCAACGCGAAGTAAGAAGATTGACGCTTTTAAAAGGGTTCCATTGCAGATGATTCCTGTAACGACAAGTTTGAAACAATTGGCGCCGTAGATTGGGAGGATTCCGCTGTCAATATCAAGCACGTTGACGCCTTTAACCCAGAAAAATTTACAACGTCTGTTTTCTCTGACTTGGGCCACTCCTCCTCTGGACTGTACAATCTAGGCATCCTATTGTTCCATTCAGTGTACCTTATGGCTCAACCGGATTTTGACCTCAAGAATGAATGTCAGCAAAATTGTTTTTGCTCGACACATGACGCCACTCAACCGTTGCAGCCAGTTCCTGAATCTCAGTGACACAATTTCCTTCAAAGACCTTGAGAGCCTGAGGTGGTTTCTTGATCATTGCAGCACAACTTCAGAATCTGACCAAAATAAAACCCTACTTATCGAAAACTGAAAGGATTCCCTAGATTCTTTGAATAACCGAACCAACGTTAACGCTCCACACAACTCGAGCCGGGGAGTTGTTGTTTGCTTGACTGGAGCAATATGAGACTTTGAGCGAGCTAAACGAACAAGAACCTGTCCAGACCTATCTACTGATCAAACATACCAACATGCCCCATATCCTCCCTGACTCGCATCACAGAACCCATGCAATTCGATTGTCACTGCCTGTGGTAAGAGAAGGTTTCTTGGAATCGAAACTTCCTCCAGCAATTGAATCTGCTCTGCAAACATAGTTCATTTGGTAAAGAGTTCCTGGGGTACCGATTCATCCCAACCAACCTTAGCTCTCCAACACTCTTGCATAATTTGCTTTGCTGTAAATACTACCGGCCCTAACAATCTCAGTGGATCCAAATTTTTATCGATTTCTGACAATATGTTCCTCTTCGTGATCGTTTTGGACAGCGTCATGGACTTCGTCGAATATGAAAATCGATCTACTTGTGGATCCCAAGACAAGCCTAGGCTTTTAACGACGGAATCTCTCTCCGTACAAAATCCATCAAAAAATTTCGCTAATCCAAACTGTCGAGCGCGTGCTGGTGATTTGACGTCCACTTTCTTATTGTAAATCCTCCTCGAGCTAACAGTTGGATCAAGTCGTCATGAATTAGCAAAGCTTCTGGTGATGAATTAGTTCCAGCCAAGAGATCATCTTCGTAGAAATCGCGTTTCAATATTGCTCTAGCCCGTGGAAAATTTGCCCTTTCATCGTCCGCTAACTAGTGAATTGTCCTAATAGCTAGAAAGGGGGCTGATGATACGCCAAAGGTAATGGTGTTCAGTTCGAAAGTTCTAATCTTGCCCTGATGTAGCCAAAAAATTCTTTGACACTGTCGATCGTGAGGGTCTATTAAAATCTGTCTATACATTTGTCTTATATTGGCTGTCAGTACGTAAGTGTATGAATGAAATCGAAGTAAATGAATAAAGAGTTTTTGTTGGATTGTGGGACCTACCATGAGCACGTTGTTTCATAAAAGATTTTTATCCGTTTTTGCCGATGCAACGTGAAACTGGGGGTCAGCTAATCGGATTCCTTTAGGAAGGTCAACTATCCCTCGTGGAATTGGTTCGCTTGGGATCGCACTGGTTATAGTTGGAACGACAAGATAATCTAATACCTTATGAAATTCGTTAAAACGCGAATGGATCTCGATTTGAATACTATCCTTTGAACTAATGCTAGAACCCCCGAATCCCTTGATGGGCATCTCCTGATTCTGCACCGGAAGTCTGAGTCACTGAACAAATTTTTCGATTATGAAGTGATTCGTTGAGCAGGTGTCTAGTAAAGCACGACCCTCGACGAACTTCCCCTGATTCGACTTGACGTGGATAACAGCACTCATTAACAACTGAAATGTACGAGCTCGAGAAACAGCGCTAAATACGTCTAACTCTAGTCATGCCTATGCAGGACTACCTCCGCAATCACAATTGAGATTTTTATCGGACTGGGCTGGATTCTGGAACGGCCTTAAATCTGTATGGAGCAAAGTGTTCTGGTATCGATCACAATGCTAACAATGGCCTAACGTGCATTTTTCCACGTGTGATCGTAGACAATTGAAGCACAACCGGTGAGGCCTGACGAAATCCCAATGACCTTGAACTGGTAACTTATTAAACACCGGGTATTAAAACAATAAATACAACTCATTACACTGCAAGCAAGACGTCTCAGCTCTGCTTACGAAGACGCGCCCACCATCGTTCATTATTCACGCCTTTTGCACGTTGGAGTCCTGCTTGGCCATTGAATTCCTAGCTGTTGACTCGTTGCCTCGAGGAACATCAGTTTCCATGGTGTTAAGTCTGGATATGATTCCATCTATAAACCTATAAAATTGTTCGGGAACTGGAAGTTCGTCGACTCCCAGTACGGACTGAAGAGGACCTATATCGAGAATAACATCAAGATGCTTCGATACTAGAATGCGTTTTTGCTCGTACGACTCAATGAGAGTTTTCCAAGCGATGCTGTAATTCTTCTAACATCATAGATCGTGACCTTTTTCAATGCCTCACCCTGCAAAGAATTTTTTAAGTACATGAACTTGACGAGGTCATCAATGTCGTTTGGAATGTGGATCATGGTGTAGAACGAATTTTTCTACGATAGCCATTCCTCGTGACCATCACTGAACTTGGGGAGTTTTGCGACCAGGAAATTTAAGAGCTGCTGTTCCTCCATGAACGTCGAGTTGCCCATTGGAGTTCCTAGATTTGATACTCCACCTTCGCCTCGTGCAATTTTTTCCACAAGAGAATAGTAATTTTGAGAAATCTCCGTCCAACCTTTTACCTCTATAGCTTTTCCTTGTTCTCCACTCATCACGTCTGTTAAATCTTCAATTGCTTGAAATCTCTTAGTTAAATCTTCTAATCACAAGTTCGCAATCGTACTATCTACCTTGTTCCCGTTACTGACTCGTTTAAATTTCTGAGTCGACCTTTGAACAAATTGACCCCTTGACCACTATTTCTGAGGGTATTTGCTCAGGCCCCTTATCGTCATTGCCCATGATTGCAAGTTTAATTAAATTTAACAATAAACGATTCTATTTCAATTAGTCAACGTCGACAGTGGCGTAGCCTTAAGCGGAGTAAAGCGCTCGTCGCAAATTCAAGAGGCTGGTTAATCAAAAACGCTTAATCAAATACAATAAAGTGCCTTATTTTAGAACAAATAAAATTAAATATAAAGAATATAGCAAAGGGACAAATACCAGTTATGATTAATTAATATCCTAAAATTTACTCTTTACATACAAAATCAATTATAAAATGATCAAACTAGATTTAATTAAGCGTCACCCGGAGGGGGGGCGTTAAATTGTAACTATGCACTAACACTGACACTTATTATTATTATTATTATTATTATTATTATTATTATTATTATTATTATTATTATTATTATTATGTGTCACTGATACAAATAAGAGGATTGAAACAAAGGAAATATCACTTATCTGTATGCCTTGGACGTAGACAGGCTGCGGCTACTGGGAGAGAAGTATCCGGTGGAGCGATGATGTCTAGTCAACGAAGAAATGGTCCTGCAATTTGATGATTGTTGATATGGATGATGCAGCGTGAATTCCTACCTTACAAGAGGCACCAATGAATATTTAATAGGTAACCAATGAAGTTTATCTAATCTGTCCTCTATTTTGGCTATACTCACGGTAACTACTCGTAATAAATCATGGCATCCCTCATCCCTTGACAAAAACTTTTCGAGAAATCAGGAATAGATTTTCTCCTGTATTAGGCATCAACAACCTTGGCGTTCAAAAGTAATAGGCCCTTAACGTAAACAAGTGAATTACGTGACTACTGGCATGACTCATCCCAAACAAAAACAAGTTTGGCCATTAGTTAGCTGCCCCTTATACCTTTGAAGGGATTTCCAGAACAACTTTGCCTAAGGAAATTCGAGGATAAATTGGGACAAACAAGTGGCCTACGTGACTTTTGACATTGTAATTGTAGTTTTATACATTGTAATTAGAGTTAAGGTGAACCAGTCTGCGAACATGTATATGCATATACCTCTGCAGGATTGCGAGGGAATTCATGTTTCTATTGCTCTGTATATTTTGTATACTCTGGTTAAAATAAATAAATAAAATAAAATAAAATTTTTTAGATTTGGATGATACTGCAAATTATATTTTCATCCTAGATGATAGCGAGAGTCATGTAAAAACAGTGTGATAAATATTATAGAAAGTGCTAGATGATGTTTAACCCTCATTTAATTTTTTTAAGGGCACCTGAATACATCCAACATTAACATTAATAATTTATGTCCTAACTATTGACAAAATAGTTTTTTTTAAACTTTAGGATTACATTTGAACTTTTTTTAGGTATAATAATTTTAAAGTAGGTCAAAAATCATGAAAATGGTTAAGAGTCATATATTTTTGATTTATTGAAAATCCTATATTATTTGAGTCTGAAATAAAAATGCATCTGGAATTGTAACGTATCTGGCAGCATTTGTTAATTTAATTTTTTTCGGATTTTTTGATTAGGATTTTTATTTTAGGCTACAATGAAGATAAGGAAAGACTATAAACAATTGAATTTTTACGTATTGAATTAATTTTTATTTTACATACCTTTTAAAAGCTCTTAAAAAGGCATCCTTACTTTGGTTACAATGTTAATAAAAAAGTTTACTAAAATGCTTAACACTCAGCACATTGAAAAAATAGTACTTTAATATATATTAGAATCAATTTATAGAGTGTTAAAATAAATTTTTATCATTATTTACTGAGGTAAATATTAAATGACAGGTATTATATTGAACTAAACGTACATACAAACTTCAACCTTGTATTAAACTTCGACTAGAGATATTAAAATTACATAATCCACACTCTTAATTTTAACCTTTCAGCTTTGCATTCCTCAATGTATAATAATAAGTTAAAGAAGATATATACTTTAAGTTATACATTATTAGTATATCTCTGAAAATCTACACCAATAATACGTAAGAAGATTCTCTGTTGGTAATTTTTTCAAGTATTTGAAGTCAGTAGGTCGTAGTTACGATCCTTCAATGACAATTTTTTAATTAATTAATTAATAAATAAAAATAACTTGATAGTAAAAAGATGTTTTCTATACAAGATAGTTCTTATATTTATTGTGTTTGGAAATATAATAAATAAGCACGAGCCTTTACATTCTTTTGTTTAGCCTTAAATAATTAATTTTTTAATTGTTTCAGGATTTAATTTAAGATTTTTCCTTCTGATGATCAGCCTTCGTAAATAAATACATCAATTTATCTATCCGTACGTAAGTGCATCTGCACATAAATCATACATTGTATATTTCGTTGTTGTTTTCCAGATCCAAACATAACTAAGGTAAGTTTTTTACTCTATACTTCAACTAATACTTTTCGTCAACTTTGTCAACCTATCACTATATTTTAAGTGGACAAAATTATGATTTATCAATCATACGTTTCAATTTTTAAGTGTGTTAATAAATTACAAAGAAATATACACAACTGTTGACAAATATTATACATATCCTTTTTTTATTTATTAAAAATGACCCAATGTACGTTTTTTGTACGTTGTTACTGTGCAGTCAAGATAAATTCAATATTAAAATTTGTTTCATCTTCGGTAAAAGTCAAGGTAAAAATATTTAAAATTGAATCAACACAGCTTTCGTACCTTCAACTTTTGAAGTATCTTAATTGTAACTTTGAAGGTTAACGTACAGTAGAAGTAAGTCATTAAATATGAATACTTTTACGGCATACATAAATAATATAGCTGTTATGTGTAGGAAAGTTTGATGTTGATGTCGAAAAATTTAATTTACAAGTACAATACGTTTACTTAAAAAAGGAGGTAAGAATTATTTTAAAGAAATAGAAAAAATGGATGACAAGTAGTTTTTCCGTGCATATTCTTGAAAAAAGTGACAAACTTGTAGCTATAGAATATTTAATCGTCGGCTTGTAGGAAAAAGACGAGTGAGCCAAAACGAGCAGTTGCTAAGCTCAACTGTATCGATGGATTTGTGGCATTGAATAATCAAGCTCATATCAGTCACCCTTTTTCCACCTTTTTTGTGGCTCCATGGAAGCAAATATCAAAAACATACAACTTAAATCATAATATTCAGTTATATTCAAAGGAATGAAGAAAAAAATAGAAGTAATGTCATGTATGTTGTAATAATACTATCCTTTTCTGGTAAAAAATCTAGTGCTCTCGCTTCGTGAGCGGAAGTCCCATATTCCGTCCATACATGCATTTATTTTTATAAATCGTCAACTTAGCTTCTTAATAAATGCATCGCAATGATCTATGTTCTATCAATTGTCATTGAAACTCAATATTCATAAAAATAACGTAATAATGACCCAACCATATACTTGTCGACTGCCTTTACCAACATTTGAACGACACCCGTTAGAGATACACAAACATAATTTTACACGACCAATTTTCATCGATAGACATAGATTCCTTCATTGGAACTCCCGCGTGTTCGAGTCGCAGTTGATGAGTGGCGCTACGTCCCACTCGTCCAGCTCCTCGTTGGACTGCACATCTCGCTTGGGCCCGAGGAAAAGGCAGGACCCCCGTTTTGGACTGCTCGGGGCAGATCTGCAGACAGCTCTCAGCAATCCTTTCTTGCCGAGTTTTAGCCCCTTTGTCCTCGGCATGTAATCCACCGCAACTTCTTCGTCATTGCCCAGGTAGGGACTGTCGGGTCTCAGGATGGGCTCACTGCCGCCGTCCACGTGAGGCGCGAGCTTCAGCTGCACCGTGGCTGGCAGTCGCAGTGGTAAAGCCAGTTCACCGATGTGCTCGACACAAGGGCAGGAGCTGCTGGACGACCTGGAGTACAAAGTTTAGACGAAAAATGCCATTTTTTACTGTACAGCTACCAAGTAATTGTTTCCAACCTGGTGCCCTCGATGCACGACGATCTTCCCAACGAGCACAGACCCTTGCACGGACTGCCATCCATGATGGACTCGAGTTTGCCGGCTTCGACATCACCTCTGCTAGCCTTGGCCGTTTGGTCTAGGTGATCCGAGCTGGCGAACCTCAGTCTTTTGGGCGATTCGCGGGAACAGCGTAGGAACGCGGCTCGAGCGAGTGATTTGTTCTTGAGCGAGCTTCGCGGTGCCAGAGGATCAAAGTGGTTGGTCCCACCAGTGCCGTCACTCGGCTGCGGTTGGCCACTGGAGGTGATGGTTCCGTGGCGAGCTCGCCGGGCCAGCCTTTCGCGGTTGCGAGCCTCGCGCATCGACGGCTCTTCGCCAATCAGCCAAAAGGTCAGGCGTTCGCCTTTGCCCTTCATCGAGACTAGGCCACGCTCTGCCAGACTAAAACCCCCAAGCTGGTCCAGTAGCGATTTCGTCTCCATGCTGCAGTGGATTCGTAGAGCTGTAATTCGGTTCGTCGATTGGTTTCATCGTTGATTCGCGTCAAAATTAAAATTTTTTGGAATAATATTTTTATTAAGGGACCACCCAAAGCATGATTACTTAAAAGTAATAAATTGAAAACTTTTTATTTTAGTTCTTCTTTATAATTGTCTTATGAAAAACAAGATGTGTTTGTTGCCATATAGAGAAGACCATTTTAAACAAAAAGCATTCATCTGATAATAAACTAAGCAATTAAACAAAAAGAACGTGCAGTTTCCAAAATAAGGGCATAAGTTCCGTTTCTGGAGAAAGGACAAAAGTCCATCAAAATTCAAGCATTTTGCTGCTTTCTGCTAGCACAAAAACATTTTCTTCGCAACTTGTACTTAAACGTTCCTTGCACTTTACTTCGATTATCAGAACAGTACGAATTCCAACATTTCCAACTCGCTTGTCTGGATCTTATAGTTGTGATCAAACATTAAAATGCGATTTTCTCGGAATCGTTAAAAGAAGCCTTGCTCTCTTTTTCCGGGAAGCTACAGAAATGATTTTGCGTTATGTAAAATCTTACTTACTATAAAAGTGATTTCAAACCATTTTAATGCATGTTTTTACTTGTCACAACCGTCCCCAGGTACCGGCACAACCGCCCCTAGGGTGTGGTCGGTTGTGGCTTTTTTTTTTTTTTTTTTTTTTCTAATCAGCTTATACGTGCGTATGGTCGTATTTTTAGTCAAAATTTTTGTGCACACATGTAGAGGGATATTTAATCTATCATGTTTGGCAATTTTTATCCCACTCAGTATTATACTTTCCAAGTTATGGATTTTAAAATAAAAAAAGGCACAACTGTACTCAGACTCTTCCTGTACCACCCAATTGTAAATTATGTCTACTAATTTGTATGAGGTGTTTGCTCGTTTACAATAACATAAAAAACTGAATCTACAAATAATTTATTTGACTCACGAGATCCCGTGGACTCCATTCTGCTGGCAGTGTTGACCGTGTCGCCGAAGAGACAGTAGCGCGGCATCTTGAGACCAACAACGCCAGCGCACACTGGACCTGAAGCATTTGCAAAAACCACCCTATGAATTAAGCTATTTGGTACCAAGGGACTACCTACTCTTCGTGTGATTTAAAAAGCGTCTCACCGGAATGAATGCCTATTCGCAATTGCAGCTTGTCCAAGGGCCTATGTCTGATTGCGAACTGTTTCACGGACTCCAATAGACTCAGCGACATGCTTGCGATTTCTCCAGCGTGCAGGATACCGTTTCGTATTGGTAATCCGCTGACCTGTTAACAAGAGCAACGAATATCAGATGATTTTATCTTTGTGAATTTTTAAACTTAAGATGGTTGTTTTTTTGGAAGAACAGTAAAGTACAATTATAACAACTACAAAAAGCGATGAATTAAGCGGTAGACAATTTTTTAACCCTTGGGTTATTCAACTACATTAGCATGACGCATAACAGGGCACGAGTATTGCTTCAATAAATTCTTTTTCGACTCTACAAAATGTGTACTTGTACTAAATCGAGGACGGGGCGTGGTGGAGATTCGAAAAATTGAATCAAATCAAAATTACGGAGAAACCGAATACACTTTCTCTTATTTTATCGAGTGGCAGTGGATTGAACTCAGATTTTATATAGTTGAAATCATGGAAAAAAAGGACGAATTTTTCTTCATTTTCTTAGAGTGTGGCTGTGGGGTGGCGGGAAAGATGTGGACAAACTCACAAAAATAAGTTTATAATATAGGGAAAATGTAGACCAATTCACAAAAATAAGTAGAAAAATACGTGTATGACTACAAACCTACAAAAAACACTTTGGTCATGGGGGGGGGGGTAATCCTTTAACACCCCTTCGCTACGCCCCTGCACTGAGACCTGATTGTTCGCATTCGAAGATGTTTTATTGGAAGGAAATTGATATCCAGAAATTTTATTTGTGAAAAAGAGAGTGACAGAGGTGTGGATCAGGAAATTGAATGAAACTTTGGAATATTTCTCTTTATGTCGAAACGTAAAAAAAGCTCTATTGAAGATACATATGCAGTGCTCTTTTTAGGTAAACAACTTATTGATTTCTCTATTTTATTGCCCCTTACCAACATAGTAAAAAACAGCTAGGAAGCACTTTGACTTTTTGTGTGCTCAAAACGGAATAAAATTTATGTTAATAATAGTAAATAAAAGCATTCAAATAAATAAAATCGTTTCAATAATATCAAAACGGCCACTTCATGGTAGCCAATATTTGAAATTATATATTTTCTTGCTCTTTATTAAAAAAAATTGAACTCCTAAAAAAGTCAATACTATGCATCTATTTTGAAACCATCACTTTGATGACAAACGTGAAAGTTAAAAATTGTATCAAACAGTCTAAATTCTTCCATGAAACTTGTTTCATTAAAATAGATTTAATTAATCGCATCGTTTACTTACGACCATGTATGCGTCTCCAATTGTCTCAACTTTGTAGACATCGTAGTTTTCTATCGTAGAATCAAAACAAGTGTACAAATCGTTGAGGAAGTCAACCACCTAAAAAGATAATACGTCTCAAAACTGTCGTAGTATTTTTACTCTCAAACTATTCAATAAAGAAATATATTTTATCATTAACAGAAAAGGAATCAAATAAAAAAAAAGTAAAGTTTGCAAAAGCTCAAGCAAAAGAAATCCAAGTATACCTGGAGCGGTGTACTCTCAGCCGACATGGCAGTGAATCCAACGATGTCGCTAAAGTAAATCGTGACGCAGTCAAAGCTCTCCGCTTCAACCTTATGGCCTCGTTTGAGCTGCTCAGCCACGTAACGTGGCAGCATTTCATACAGCAGAGCATCTACAAGCAAATTTCAAGCACATAAACGTTATGTTACTTTATGCGCCAGACGATTTCATCGAGACTTGGTCGCGACTCTCATTGAAAAAATTGCTCGCGTTTTCTCTGGTGAGACAATGCTGCTCAATTGCACGATGTACGAGCGTTGTCCCAAGAGGGCAGATGACTAAGGAGAGTAATATAAGTCAACGGGAGAAAACTCGGCAATTACGCACTTGCTCTTTCACGGCTCAATTGTGCTTTATTTTCTTCAACTTTACAGTTTAATTTTTTTTTTGTATTGCATTTTACTCATTCGGAAATTCTCTTTGGTCTAATTTAAAAAAAAAAATTTGTTTGTGCAACTTACTAGTACTGTAAAAGCAAAAATTTTGGTACCAGTTTTCTTTTTCTCCTCAGAGAGCTGATCTGTTCTTTCGTCGACCAGAGCCTCCAGGTTGTTCGCGTACTTTTCCATCATAGCCATCATGTTGTCGAAAATATTCGGTTTCCTAAAAACGACGACCACAACAAAGTGATGAATGAAAACTTAAGTATTTTCAATATCTCGTATCACATATACTTACATTCCCTTTCTCAACGGTCGCAGTTTATTTCGAATCGTCTTGAAATCAGGACGAGTTTCTGGATTTTCAGCCCAGCACTCAAGCAAACACTCCCTCACAAAGTCGAAGCAATTTTCCAGCTGACCCAGGGGTGGACTGTCGACGGAGCAAGCGTTTCATTTATCGTTTAAAGAAAGCACGAGTAGTGCAATTTTACTAGAACCGGTTACAATAATTACCGGAACGGCGGGTCTTCTGCGGCAATGATTTTTTTCAGAATATCAGGCGCGGATAGCTCCGTGATTCCATAGGGTCCGTGTCTGCCCTGCAGCTCGTACAGTACAATGGCAAACGAGTAGACGTCTCCTCTCTGAAAGTCTCTTGGCGTGGATTCAACAGTCATCGAACGCAGTAGCTCCGGCGCCTTGTACAAAAGTCCTGTGGATAGCGTGTTTTTTATTGTACTTTTTTCCTTTGATTGATTGATTAATTTAATAAATAGAAATCACTTTTTTCATCAATATTATTTTTATGAGTGTTACGAAACGTAAAATTATAGAGACACTATCTGGCAAAGTTTTGAGCAGATGTTGCAATGTCAGCTTAAAAAGTTGTATCGAAAATGATATGTTGCGGGTTTTATTCATGGACCAGTACTTTTTTTAATATTGCCTCTGAATCATTCGTTTCAAACAGTGTCAGATGGTAAATTGAGTCAATTTTTCACCACCACGATATTTGCGTTTTAATAATTGGTCTATCTCAAGTAATAACGAGGTAACTGGAAGAAGACACGCGATTGATTAAATAAATCTGTATTTTACAAGTCAAGTGTTGTATCACCGCGTGAGGAAATAGTTATTTACGTAGCAAGTGAGGAAAAGACGATTTCCCGCACGAGTTGCGTACAAGTTTTTTCGCAATAAGTGTGCGGAAAATAGGTGTTTTCCGCACACTATTGCGAAAAAAAATTTTATAAGCCAAACAAATCATACCTCGGTATTTTTTGATAACGTCAACAGATTCGAGCTCGGCATCGCGCTTAAACTCGTGCAGTCCAAAATCGGCCAGTTTGACGACCCAACGCGAGTCCACTAGGCAATTCGATGTACTGAGAGAACCGTGAAATTTAATGACGGACTCGTGAAGGAAGGTCATACCCTGCGTGACAGATGAGTAGTAATCTAATTTGCTGATGGACAATACGTATATTTTCATTAAAAAATAAAAGTAAGAGAACACTAACTCTGACTATGTCACCCACTAAGGATGCCATGAACATATTGTCAAGCTTGATGTCTTCGTTTTCCAATATGTCTTTCAAACTCCCGCGAGGACAGTATTCGGCTACTATGCAAATATTGGGGGGATCCGTGCAAGCCCCGATAAAAGCATTCAAGTTATCGTGTCTTATGTCCTTTAGCTGTAAAGCAAGGCCAATGTTATTCTTCTGTTCTTAATAAATTATACATCATACATTGATTGAATTAACAGCGTACGTTTATAGAGGCTTACTAACGATTTTGAGTTGCTTCTTCATTTCTCGGGTTATCTCTATCGACTTTTTCTTCACCTTCTTGACAGCAAAAATACGACCCTTGTAGATTCCCACTTGCGTGTATATCATGGAGTAGCGAAAGTCAGCGTCGGGGTTCGAGTTTAGGGACGCCTGGCTGGTCCTCACGTACGGCTGACCTGGATTCTAGATATCGAATAAATACGTTCGGAGGAATTTTCATTTCGTTCAAAAGCCATCGCACCACCAACTCTTAAGGTGTTTCTACTTTATGAAAAAAAAAAAAAAAGAAAAATCAATGTTCCAATACCTTGGAGTTGTTCTTGAAGAACTGATCACCCGGTGCGGTCGAGTTGTCCTTGGTCTCTTTGATCTCGATGTCCTTGTAGTTGACTTTCCACAGCAGTGAGTCCAGTTCCTGCTCGTACTTGTAGTTTCTGTAGAGCACCGCCGATACAAGGAGGAGTACCACTAAAATCGCCCCAGTGACACCACCGACGATTTCTCCCATGTGGGCTTCGAATAAAAATAAGCGCACTGTCAGGAATACTTCCGTTGATACCGTGTCGTTTGAAGTCTCTGTACTTGTGCCACCCTCGACTTTTCTTTGAAAACTCAGTACCGAAGCTGCGGTAAAAGTTTTATATTGCCTTTCTTGGCGAGCGACTGCAATATAGAGGCTCTGCAGGGTAAACCCACTTCTCTACCCATAAATCAAACATCGAGAATCCAACAAAAGCATGAAACGTGCGGCTCTTAGCTATTATTTGACTTGGAGACATCGTGGGGTCGGAACTGAGGAAAGATGCGTTTTGTCCACACATATGCGAGGGATGTCGTTAAGGTAACGGCGTCATATTAAAGCACTACCCGTGGATTAAAGTAGAATAAGACCTGTGCTTTATTTTGTCTACTTTATGTGTCTTTCTCGGTAAAAAGGCCAAGGAGCGGGATATAAGTGCAGTAATATTACTCCTAAGAGGTACGTAAGTTAAACTTATAAAATGTAAGTATGGCTGACAATGAAAATAAAAAGGGAATTAAATCCGAAGTAAACATGAAAGACAAATTGTTACTATGTGTATTGTGAGATTAAACAGTTTGATGCATTTAAACATAACATATTGACAATCGATCGCGCTGTTCAAGTTTCATTAGGTGAGATATTTATTGGGTTGCATTTTTACTTTTACAGAGTTACTGTACAGTTAATGGTTTTTCATCTAATTCACGAGTTTTTACAAGTACACCGATGTCAAAGGAAGAATTTCGATACAAGGATTATTTTTAAACAAGGTTTATTCCTCGGAAGTTTTGCTCTCTACCCTTTTTTTCGCTGTTGACGTAAAAGCGCATGGGGAAACAAACCTAATGCATGCTTTTTAGCAAGAGACTTCGTCCTTCGGAAAGGTAATAAGGTAAAGTAAGTTTGCTAAAATTAATTGGCTACTGGATAAGACGTTATTTTGGCATCGTAGCAGAGACCAATTTTTTTAAATATTTCAAGTCTGTAAGGGTTGAAAAATTATATACACTTGTCCACACGCATTGTATTTTGAGCAGAAGCAAGTACATTTTATTTAATCATTTGGAGAACAGTTGACTACTGTAGTTATAAATTTTAATGAAATTTCGTTTACATATCTTTGGGCAAATATATTTATGTAATAAATAAATTCTATAATGAGCTGATTTTAATGTTGGTTTTTTAAGTAGCTGAAAAAAAATCTGAGCCTCTGCAATCTCACTGAGTCCAATTTTTAATACAACCTAAAAAAACGTACTATGCAAGCCTAATGAGCTTGTTATACTTCAGTGATGAAACTCTATACAATTTTATTTTCTCAAACCAATAACCGTTTATCCCATAATCAAATAAACCACGTAATCTTTAAGTGCAGTTTATCATGACTCAGCATTTTTAAGTACAAATTATCTGTTAAATCACACACTTCTAAACTTTTGAACTTTATTACACTCTCATGACCTTGCAATTATTAAGATTATCTAACTTGTTCAACAACAAAAAAGTCAATCAATGTGTTGTACTTGGATCTTTCTTATTCCAGCAAAACAAACTATCTTAAACAAACATCTTCAAATATTTCGTGAATAAGAATAATGCAATAGGAAGTAAATAATTGAAAGGCTAAGATTTTTTTGGAAACTTTAAGTGCATTATTTGTTACGCTGTATGATAGTTATGTGGTTTAAAATTCCAAAATACGAAGATAAAAGTCATGGATTGAAGAAAATGATTGCAAAAGAAGAAAATTTTTAGAATATGAGGCATTTATATAGGATAACAAGCATTTGGATTAAATATTATGGTGACTTAATGTGTGTTGAGTCAAACGACCCTAATAGGCTATGGCCATAAATATTAGGATAAAATCAGCCACTAGTGATGAATGTTTGATAATATTTAACAAAGCAATTATTGGATGGAATATTGTAAGTATTGAAAATTTTGGTAAAATATATTTGAGGCTTACGGTGAATCAAACTACGTGAAATAAATATGGAGTTCAAACCAAGCATTTAAATATCAAACTCATCTATCATTTCTATATCAATTATCAAAGTATTTCTAAAAACAATAAGTAAAAACCGATTGAGTTTCATGAAAGAACAGCTACATTCCATAAAAAATACTCAAGACCCGTAAAATGAAATTGACAAACGTTACGTGTAAAAGACGCTCAGAAAAATCCCCTTATCTTCTTTTAAAGGCTCGGCCACTTGGAAATTCGTTTAAGCTCTATTGGCCTCACTCTCGCGGAGTTACCACCAGAATAGCTTTTCACCATCTCACCTCAAGAACTTTGGCGAACTTCACGCTTTCAGGACCACTCGGTGCGAGAAACGAGCAGAGCTCCATGGAAGCCGTTTAAAATTATCAATGGCCCGCATAAGCTACTCGAGGGTGTAATCGATTGCACGAGTCATTGGTTCGCGCACTTGACCAACGAGTCGGTCGAACGCACCGATTGACACGGCTATACGTGGAAAATCATCGTTTAACTCGAGCCACTTTGATGCGTGAGCAGCCGATGGTATTGATTTTTTCCCCCTTTTTTGCTGTTACGTTGAAAGGGGTTGCCTTGATATATACAATTTGATTTAAGAGTGTCATGAAACAAACATGCATTTATCTGTGTATTCTAGGATATGGTTAAATTTTTAAAGATTTTTAGTCTCATGCTAATTCTTTCAAATTTATTGAATACAACATGTAAAGTATATAAAACCATTATTCTAAGAAAAAAAAAAAATACATATATATATATATATATATAAATTAAATAACATATTAAAAATTACAGTTATACACACGAATTCATTCGATAAATGCATGTAGGGTATGTCATGATAAGCACATTCATTCTATTCGGATATGCCACGTGAGACGAATAAAAATTCCTCTAATGACCTACAAACACTAATTATCACAGAAAGGACAATAAGTACTCATAGTTAAGAGAAAACGATTAAACTAACGCTCATTTAGCGTAATTTTTAATCTTGACAGCGTACCACGGTAAGAGGGATATGAGTTGTCATTGACAATCGTTCGTATTACAAAATATCTTGAAAATAAATTTAAGCGTTTTGATACACGTACATAAGGCGAGAAGAGAATTAAGAAAGGATTTTATTAAAATCGTTTGTTTATGAGACAAAATATTAGTGAAATCATAAACAACCAACTTGTACACCATTCAAGCCTTATGACTCTTCATCCTGTTGTACGTTAAGTTGAATACTTGCTAAACTAACTTTTGATATATCAAAAAACAAGATTTTTTTAAATATTCCTACTATATTTTAGTCATAAAAAGCTGTTATTTTTGGCTTGAAATTTTTTTCCTCTCTAATCAAAGAATCTTTTACTTATAAAAATAAGTTTTTGTATATAACTGCAGACCCTGTATAAGAAACTCTCTTGAATTATTTTGGTAACATTTCAGTCAATGATTATCCACACGTTTTAAACACACTACTTACAGTAACATTTCTCGCCGTGGTACCCGCAGTAGGGCTCGTCGACTGGCGGTGCTCCGTTGACCCAGGGAACGTCTCTCAGAATACGCAACGCCTGGAAACATAAAAATACGCATTTCCTCGGACCTTTTTACAGTTTCCAAGATTTACAACTGCAAACGTACAGCAATGGAATAAAAATTAAATTACGCGGAAGTCACTATTATTTTTAAAAGCTTTTCATCAATATCCAAAAATTGTTGCTGGGATACACTGCTTACCGGCAAGTTCGTGGAACTCTCCTTGCCGATAAAGCGCGCGATGGGGTAGAGGCCGTAGCCCTTCGGTGTCTGGTCATCCAGTGCTATCAAAGTGTAGTTGCCCTCCGGGTCGCCATTCTCGTCCATGTACACCATGTACCTGTGACGCACATCGGTAAACCGTGCAAAGACAAACCATTCATAAAAACAGGCGATTTTCACGCTTTTGTATGTCCTACATAGTTGTATTTATTCTCAAGTTCATCGAAAAACCGTACGTATTATTTTACTTGTTGGATCGTATGACTAATATATGAGCTGTTAACGTTGTACAACGCAAACTAGGAACTGGTTATTATCAGAATCTAATATTAAGTAGTACAAATCCGATATGGTAAGACAAGTGATCGTACAATATAACTTTTCGTACCTCATACGAGGTGTCAAGTGGAGTTGTAAGAAAGATGTCATTCTAATAAAGTTGATTCTTTCATTCCTTAAATAAATAAAATTTACACGAATGACAATTGTGCTAGCGGATTCGAAGAAAAAAGAAAAAAAACTAGTCCGCGTGAACACGAAAAAAATGTAAAATTTAATTGAAAGGGAAGAAAAATACCTTACCCCATGGCGCTGCGATAGTGGAGGCCGTAAAGCGAAGATATGATCTCTTTACCATTTCGCAGGTCCTTGGCCTCGTCGAGCGTTCTGATGAGACTCTGGGCGTACAGATGAATCGCGTCGTAGAGGTACGCGGTTTCAGGCACAGCCTGCCTTGTAGCGGAACAAAAACAAAAACCACCATCCCAGGAGGTGAGTCGAGTTCAATATCAAACTTGGATAGCCAATGCTATAGCTTTTATTTCCTTTATCAAATATTTTGGGTAAAAAAAAAAAAAATAGCAAAAAAAGCTTGCCGAACGGGATGCAGTTTGCTATAGTCACCTGAATGAGACCCTCCTCTATGAAACTCCTCAGAGGATTTTTAAAATTGAACGGAGGCCGTTGCCTGTACTCGTTGACTTTGTTTGTAAAATTTATGTAGCCAACGGGTGCCGAAGCTATGACACTGAAGTAGCTCTGCAGAATTCGAAGCGTACGAGATCTTGAGTATTTTTTTAACAATCCGCGAATGTAGACGTCTGGCTCGCGGTCGATGTAGGTTTCGGTGTTGACGCCGACCACCCAGTATTCACCTGTTGCAGGAGTAATGGAGTTTGGTTTTTTCGATTGGAAATTATTTCATTGGAGTCTAAATTAACATTTTTTTTTTCATGACTATACGGAAAGAATGGTGGAAAAAAAGAATGTGTATTACCACTCGTTAAAAGGTGTCTTTTGTCCAACGCCATTAGTAAGCCAATGTGCTCCTCTATGTTTCCGAGTATAACGTAGACTGTAACCATAAGTGCATTATTTGATAATCGTGATATCGAACTTACCTCAAGAAATGTTATTTTTTTAATTTTTAATCCATATAAATTTTTTATAATCAATACAAATTGATCTCCTACACTATAACTTGATTATAAAGAATAGAATTATGTATCATGTGTATGTATGCATGAGTGTATGTATGAGCTTAGGTGGTTACTACCTGATTTCTCGATATCATTATTCTTACCGACAAACCATACACACGAAAAATTCTCCTGACGGCATTTGTCCTGGACTAACTGTCCCGAAAAATGTTTTCTCAAATATCCGAGTATCCCAAACAAAATTTTACGGACACCTGTATCCTTTTTTAAATATTTTATTGTACTGTGTATATCCATAGTTTGTAATTGCTTATCCTTTAAATCATCTTTGTACATCATTGATTTAAGTTGTTCATTTTGAAATTAATCTAGCTGCTTTTTTACATAATGGCTATAGTTATTGATTAAAATTGTTATTAAGGAGGTTTGGGAGAAAAGTTCAAAATGTAGAATCGTAGATTAGGGCACGCTATAAATGTGTTAGATTAAAAAAAAAAAACACTTTTTATAGATACTTTAGTACAAAAGGAAGATGCTCAAAAGAAAAAGAATCACGACTTGCCAGGCATTTTTGAAAAATATAATCACTTACAGTCGTACAGTTTGAAGTTTGTCGAGCGCAAGAGGAGGTGCGCGCTATAGGTGGCACATGTGCGTGGGCAGGGAGGACTCTTTAACCATTTCTCGAATTTAAGCTCCTTTAAGTGCTATTAATTACTGTGCAAACTGATTCATCCAGAATTAAGTAATAATAAAAATAATACAATCTTGATTAAAATCTCATTTCAGCCATTTTGAGTGTACTACCATTCAAGTAAAACTTTTGGTGTTGCTATAGTTGCTGTATACAGGCCACGATGAAAATAATTAACACTGATAGAGAATCCATATACTTGGGACTGGATTATGAAACCAGTGATTAATTTTGATTAAACTTGCTGATTGATTTTTTTTTTTTTTTTAACTACTCATTCTTGAACAAATTTTTAATTAATAGTTTTTAATTTTTAACACTCATTTTTTTTGAAATTAAAGAAAATACATGACAGATCACGATGACATTTTACAGATTAGATAAAAAATTTACTTTTATAATCATGGTGTAGTTAACTTATTGAAGTAGCACAAAGTTTTCAAATCAACAACATCGTCATGTAATGGAAACATTACAGAAATAACAAGGTTTATAGTTTTAACGAAAAGCTTTCGTTCAACATCACACCAGGCACAGTAGTTTCTAAAAACGCCCAACAAAGCGTTACTCGAGAAAATATGGCGATATTATACACAGTAGAAAAGTATGTTTATGCAATTATGCCAAACGTTGTACGGAATCCCTCGCTCATGCGGGCTTACGTGAACCCTCTCTGGCACTGTCACGCTTACACAAGCCTTTCGGAATTTACATGATTTCGATGCGGGCTTATTTACACATTTCCATCGAGGGGCCGTTTTATATGCTTGTTTTGCCAACCGAATTAATCTGCCAATAAATTTATTCATCCATTTATTCGTTGTTGACTCATTGTTTGACATTATCTCAATAGACAGTTATTGCACTGTAACTAATTTCTCATTAGAGGATATAGGACCTTTTCCATAATTTATCATTAAATAAACGTACTTATGTATCTTGACACAACATAAAAAAATAAAAAATAGAAGTGTAATTCTACCCACTGTTAATAGTGTATACCTTAATAATAACAATTCAAAACACTTGATGCTACGATAAACAAATATACTCACTCCTGGTATCGGCAAAGGTTTCATCGACGAGCTTGTGGAACGGATTGTTCAGGTTTTCGACGACGCGATATGACTCCTCCCAGCACTTGACGCTGTTGACGCGTACACCAACCGCTCGGAAGGAAGACAGGATGGTTCGAGCTACCGTGGGCATCACGTGATTGTCGAAGCGAGACGCGTTCATGAACATGAACGACACCTGTGGGGGGTTTTGGAAAAATAGAGAGATTCAGAGAGGGCGGATTGACAGTCAAACCTGAAATTTTTTTTTTTTTTTTTTTGGTAAGAATTTCAATGTAGAGCTGCATACAGGTTGTGTGTGTTTTTCTTTTAAATTTAATGAATTCCTTACTATCATGAGCTTCTCTGGAAATAGAAAATGCTTTCTCTCTCTATATCTCTGTGCTAATTTGATAAACTATTGAATAAAGTGATAGCCGTATGGCGTTTAATATAAGCCAAGGTAGAGTGTAGCTAAAATTTACGCAAACCCTGCATACGCACACACACAGACATCCGCAGGTGGCTTCTTCCTCTTTATTGTTTAATTTCGTATGGTTGGTATAGGACAGGAGGAGCGTACATTTGAGGTCCGATGTTAACTTCCAAGATTTGCACGTACGAAATTGCTGAGTGTTTCAAAACCGCATGGATGGAGAAAGTTTACGAGTGTTCGTTCAACATATAAATGTTGGGTGCAGCTAACAGCGTTAGATATTTGAACACTTTACCGCGGTTCATTGAATACTCGATTGCCTTAGTAGATGGAGATAGTAATTTTTGTGATTTTATAGGCTTTCGTAATTAAATTTAATTTAGAAATGTTTGGTTTATAATCGTTGAATGAAGTAATAAGTCATGATATGACTTTTTTTTTTTTAATGACAAAAATATCGCTACCAATCCATGGACATAAAGCTTTCCTTATTTGATTGTTATTGGGGGTGTTGTACTAATATCAGTTTTTTAACAACAAAAAAAGTGTATTTTATACTGTATTTCTCTGTAAGACAAGATCATTTCCACTAATAAAGTTAAAAACACTATTTTTTGAAAATTAAAACATAGAGAAAGTAAACCATGGCAAGGATACAAAACTTTAAAAATTTACCAAAATAATAATAAATTATACGACTCTGTCCTTATTAACGTGACAAGACATATTTTTCACACAATGTATGCCAGAAATTCGTATCCATATCAACATTTTTTATAGATGTACGTTTCTGTAGACCAAAGAAAGAGTCTTTGTCGATTTGACATTATTCGGGTTCTTTTTGTCCAGACTGTTTTTCCAGCCCAAAGGGAGTAAAACCCGGTTCGTGCGTGTACGTGTATTTTGGTGTGTCACAATATATCGACGAAAGGAGTGATAAATTCGCGTCCCCTTCGGCTTACCTTTGTCCAATTGAAAGCCTTGAGTACAGCAATAACAGACTTGGAGATTTGTGTGTCCGGAGGTCGCGTACGGGCGAACGTAGGGAATTCCTTTTTATTCGACGTCTCTCGATTCGTGCAGTACTGAAACGCAATACGTCAGCTTTTTTTTCTAACCATTGAAACGTTCGATGCTTACATGTAATAAATTATGCTAAAAAACTGGTTTTAAGACAACTCGTTCATGTTGATTGTCAAATGCAAATTTTTTTTTCTTTCTTTTGAGTTCCAGAAGATTTTTGGTCTATTTTCTCGGTTGGGATGAATAAATAAAAAACTGAAAGACGTATTCGTAAATTTAAAATTCCAGCGTTCAATTCCTAAGTTTCTTATTCCTCAGAGATTATTGAAAAATCGACTTAGCTCACAACACTTTATATAATGTTACAACAATTTTTTTTACTATGCTGTGAAAAACATCACGTAAACCCCATGATTTTTCAACGAGAACCCCCGTTATTAACGAGTCAAAGCTCGTTCAATTGGGATGTGACGCGTAGTGGCGGACGAAGAAAATGGAAGTTCATCCGTGGTGACAGCGACTCGCGAAAAAATGTGTACACGGTACGGGTGTACGCATACTCGCGTAGTCTAGAGGGTAACGCCACCGCGTCGTGCCGGAATGCGAGTGCGCTCCGTCGCTTCGGGTACAATGAAAAAAATGCCGCAGCCAGTGCGAATTATTAAGACTCCACCCGCATAATATATACTCTCGGAATACAGTAGTGGAGTTCCAGCCGCGGCGAATTTAATATGTTCGTCCGTATGTTGGAAAGCTCTCCGCGTGCACGCGTTTCGTAATCTGATGGCAGCGCCCGGCATGCGGTATCAACGCCCTACTCGGGCAACGAGTACACGTGTATTCGACTTTTAAACGTACGTAGATGCACTTTGAACAAATGAATGATACATCACTACTTTTTCAGACATCACCAATAAACCCTACGAACATTTTACACACGATGTCAAAGTAGAAATCTCATGAACTTTTTTTCTTGACAATCATAGACGTGCTTTTGTTTAAACTTAACCCGCGCAATGAAAAAAAGTCATTCGAATCCTGTAGTTTTTCCAGAACTCCCTTATCGTAAAGCGAAACCACATCCCAAGAACAGCTTTAAGGAAAATTAAAGATTCACAAAAAAACTCGCTTACGTAGGATATCATGGGCAGATTAAAGGCAGCGGCCATGCGACCCTCGTGTACGCAAGTCTCCTGAGGGCCGATATACGCACTGACGTTCCTCGTCCATAGATCGGCTGTCATTAGGATGCTGCGCTCCTCGTCGCCGTACGTCTCAGCTACGATGAAGTCTAGTTTGTGGCCTCGTTTACCCAGCTCGCCGGCGTTTACCTGTTGTTTTTTTCATACAGATTTTGGAATAAAGAAATAAATAAAAAATGATACCATTAAGTGATTCTTATGAAAAAGGTTTTCGTTAGGATGGTAATTTGGGGAAAGGTAACCATAACAATACGGTGGGGGGATCGGACTGCCTATATGATCTGAAGTTTTTGTTTATTTAATTTAGCGAAACTAGTTTTTGTGCTTATAAAATAAAACGTATGAATGTAGTACCTCATCAATGGCAAGAGTTATGGCGCCAGATATTTGGAGGCCAGGACGAGAGTACTCCCAGTCGCCTGGACGCCTTTTCGAGCCAGTTATGTAGCCAAGGGTGAAATGCTCGGCTTTGACTACGCCGTCAAGTAGTACGTGCATCAGCAAAGTAGTCACAAGAAAGTAGGCGTAATCCGAGTTTACCACTGTCATCTCTGATCCGTCTTGGTTCCCAATTGATCTTGGGGTTGAATCAATCTTTGCGCTTGGTTGAACCTTTTAATCGGCAATTAAATGTTTTTCGTGTTAAAAAATTATTTTTGCTTTTATCTTGATGCATCCATTGCCCGTAAAAAAGTGAGTTTTTTAGGTTCTTATATATTTACGTGCAAAAGTTTGTCTTCAACGTTAATCAAACATATAAGTAAAGTATCCATTGAGTAAATTTATTTTCTTTTCTATGTAAAACTGTCAAACTGTCATTTCCGTTTCCGATGATTTTTTCACTAAGAAGACACATGAACAATAAAAAAAAAATATGATACAATTGAATAACTTGAGTCATCTTAGTTGAGGCGATTTTTATATATTTCAAGAAGAAAGTTAGACATACGATAACTTTTGATCTTGACGTTATTTTTGATTCAAATGGAAAAATCTGGTTACAAGGCACAATCATGTTTGTCAAATATTACTCAGACCATTATAGTCAGAATGGTACAACAAAGCGTCTTTTCGCTAAATGATTTAATTTGAACTAGACGCTGTTATTGCATGTGGAGTTTACGGTATAAACTTCATTGTAAATATCAATTATTATAAAATTTTAACAGATATTAGGTCAGTTATGTAAAAGTTGACTGTAGCTATATCTAATATTATGGGTTTTAAATTATAAATCGTATGTGTATGTATGTGCTTTTCACGCAGCAATAATTTAACTTAAACAAAGTGCTTTCATGTATAACTATTTTGGTATATGTTAACTGGAAAATTGTCAAAGTTCTACCATCAGTGAACTTTAAAAACCAGGGGACTCGAGTTGAAGTGGCTGTAGCAATATTATAATGAACCTTTGAAAGCAAGAGCTTGTAATAACTATTGTTTATTTAATTTTTATGTGGAGAATGGGTTAAACACAATTAAAAATACAACGTACGGTAATTCAAGATTTCAGTACTGTGTATTTTACTTAAAGTTATTTATTTTTAAAGTGATGTACAAATTTTGCGGTCTTTTGCAGTTTTCGAGAGAAACATTGGATCGATTGAATTCAACTGAGGCTTACATTTTTTTACCTGAAACTATTTTTTAGGTATGACTGCACTTCACAGAGGTGCAGTATATTTTTACGAGAGCCTAAAGGAAAAAATGTGTTCTAATGGACGTGGTGGCAGTGGCATTGATAAGAGTAACACTGAAACTATTTACAATTTGAATTACCTTGTGCTTTTGATATTGAAATGTATCAGGCATGAGATGGTATGCAAAAAGTATTATGTTATAAAAAAGTATTGCTTGGATTGCGCGACTTCGATCTAATTAATTTGAAAAGATGATTGTAGAAGTGATGTCACAACGTCAAACCTTGGGTGACAACAATTTACTCAAGTATCTACAGCAAAAAAAATAAACACACAGTTCAGTCCATACTTAGGAATACACTCGTTATTATATTTGCTTTAGGTATTTAAATAGGATTGGACGGGACTAACAAGGAAAAAATAATACTCCGTTGTCACATTAAGGTATCGTCGAAGCAAGGAACATCAAATACTAGTAAATCCGGAGAACAAAGTCAACGCTTCGAGGAAATACAATAAGTATTACTTGTACAAAAGATCAATTGCGTGAGAACTATAGGACTTTATTAAAGACTATGCCTTGATTGTATGATAAGATTGAGACTCTTTTGGTGTTCGCAGTCCTATTATTGCCACGTAATGCACAGCTTGAAATAATTAGCACATGTGATTGACTTAACAATCGATTATCGCAATAAAAAAGTCATTATGGCATATAGAATATATTTTTAACTTACGCTCCTCATTTCATCATATTTCTGTACTTATATCATAGGTCTACGCTCTGCGGTCAAAGCTATCCAGCTTAAGGCCGTTCCGATTCCGATAAACTCGTATACCTTCGAAGATAATCAAAATACGATATACTGATCTATCGACTATCGTAAGAAAATATACTTACTTCCACATCCTCTTAAATGTTAAAGACAAGCAAGTTCACGTAGCTTATACTTGGCTCGAGAAACAATCATTATGTTTTAGTCGAAAGCTGAGAATTAGATCGTACTTTAGCCACCCCTTATCGTACATTGTTTACGACCACTGATAATCATTACATAATATTATTTCGTTGACAACGTATCAATAGCTTTATGCTTAACGCTATGTATTATTACTTGCAGATGTAGGGGAGGGTGGGGTGGCCGTGGCACTCTAACTTAAATCAAATGTAGAAGTAACATTAAAGATGAATTCAATGTTTAAAAAAAAAAAAGACAAAAAGAAAAATTGAAGTAGAATTGTAATCCACAGTCAAAAAATTTTATTTTTTACATTATTGTCAACAAATAAACTGAAAATAATATACTTCGAAAATGCTCCACCTGCCCTACCGGCGGATGGGGAGTGGCACCCCGTGGGGCAGGCGTAGCACGGTCGCAATATCTCATTTTTATATTGAAATTTTTATGGCATTTTTCTTTCTGTTTTGATTAAGTAAACATCGAAGGGTTGTAATAAATTTGTTA
Organism: Copidosoma floridanum; assembly: GCF_036245765.1. NCBI lineage: Eukaryota > Metazoa > Arthropoda > Insecta > Hymenoptera > Encyrtidae > Copidosoma > Copidosoma floridanum. The sequence continues at coordinate 6,883,942 of NW_028321917.1, read as the reverse complement.
GTTGTTGTATATTACTATTTATTTTTATTAAAAAATTTTTTTTTTTATTACAGAAAATATTTAACAAAACTTAAAGTATTACTTAAGCATACCGACTTATGTTTAATGAACTGCTAAATCACAATATAATACTTCTTGTTGCCTTATTTAAAATTATTGCACTCAAGAATTCTTGATTAAAGGATCGCTTAGATAAATCTCATCTGTCGATAATTTACCTACAACTACTTAAGTATTGCACTTCTATTTTGTGGACTGTTTACATCAGGTTTGTAGGTATACCTATACCTTACGTAACAGAATAGGTTAGGCGCAGTCAGCTGATATAGTGCAGCAAATATATACCGCAGCTGCTGACCGTGCTCCGCCTGCCCTACCCTCGGTGCTACGTCTGCCCCATTTTAATGAGGTTTTATATTGTTTATAACATTGTTCAGATAAATTAAAAAAAAAAAAAAATTGCGCTTTGAAGCTGAAGACTTAAGCTATCAAATGCACCCACTTTTGTTAAAAAAATCGAATATTTTTGAGTTGTTTCAAGCCAATGAAAAATGAAGCCAACTTTTTCTCAGCAGTGAAATTTTTAAAATTACATAATAAATCAGAAACGTAATTTTTCGACATAGAAAGCATAGAGGATTATAGGATAAGAATTTCTTATTACATTTATGGCAAAATTCGATTTTTTAAGTCTATGATTATTGATATTATGAGGGCGCCCTGCTGAGCCGCCGTGCTGTGCCTGCCCCACCCTCCCCTATGTCAGCTACACTTTATCTCGTACGTCCTCATTGAATGTTGATTATAATAAAAAAAATTGAAATTCTGTCTAAAAATAATCATTGTAGGTACATCTTATTTTCAATGAATAAAATTAAGTATGAGGTTAAAAATAAAAATAACTTATTCAACAACTAAGATCTTTTTTGCAATAATTTATTTGGATAACAATTTTATAACACAAAAATGATGTTTCTTATAAATTCGTCTTCTCAATTGCAATAGATACCACTACAACGTTTATGAATAATTAAAACTAAAATTTAATTCTAATGCTCGGTTTCCAGCCATTGCTTACACGCTTACAGTCACAAGATCTGACTATGGTTTATCGTAATAATCTTTCTTAATTTACACAAAAATACTTATGACAAATGCAACAATAAATTTATTTGCTTCATCATTGGACACCTAAGGTCGATGGTCCTGTATCTCTTTTTCTTTTATTGTTCACGCAAGATATATTTTCAACTCAGATTGTTAACACGCCTTTGCAATACTTCTACTTGCATAATAACAATAACTTATATTCATTTTCAACATCAGAGTATACAATCTAATTGACTCATGAACAGTATTTGTACAATGTTAAAAATACTAATCACCTAAATTCTTACACTTTTGCCGCAGATTAATTTTTTAATGTAAGTATTTAATCATATTTGTTGTGAACCGCTCGCACGCCAGAGTTTTGAAACAGCAGCTACAAGTTACAAATGTAATTAGAGATAGAAATATAAGATATATTATATCACACATAGTATAAGTGACATCAAGTTCAATGTAGCTAAGAAATAAGATTAATTACGTTTTGACAAAAATGGTCCTTACGCTGATTGAAACACTTCTTTTAGAAATTCATGAAATATGATTTTGAATCATATAACGACTAAAATAAGCTTATGAATATTGCAGTAACATGCATGTGATAAAATATTTTTCACTATAGTGCCTGATGCATTAATTGTGCCTTGTATGAAAAACCATAGTATTGAGTTACTTGTAAAATATGAAAAATTATATGACAGAACATATTACTGTCAGTTGTTTAATGGATTAATAAAAATGAAATCTTTTATGAAAACGAATATTTATCAAAGGTAGTTATGTCAGAGTCGTAAACCAAAATATTTTTTTCTTTTCATTGACATTTTTTCACAAAATAGGTAACAAATGTGCATGAATTTAAAGCTACAAACCTGCTGGGTTTATCTATCAGGATACGTGGAGGGATTCACGCAATAATTTTTGTTAAAACTACTGTTACGTCTGATCCAAAAAAATGTATGATTTATTCTTCTCACATTCTTTTTCCCCAAACTTCCATTTTATAGAAACTTTTCTAAAATTTTCCAGTTACCCGCAAGTTACCTACTCAATTACCCGCTTAAAAAGCAGTTATTTTTTAATGCATTTTTGTAATTTTACCCTTAGGATATGACTTGTTGCATGTGAGATGTCTACCTACACCTCAAGGAAATGAACGTCATTGTATGAAAACACCGACTGTTATCGAAATGAGCGCATACTGTAAATAAATAACCAATCCACTCGTCTTCATCGCTTTTAACAACTTCTACTAAAATAAGTACGTCAAAAACAGTTGTTATTAAATCCTTCTAAGGACTCTTGCCAGTAAAATAATTAATAAAATTGAACTATATGTAAGTTAATTATTTTGTAACAAGAAACAATGTAAAATAGAGTGATGGAATGCGATGATAAAAAGTGAATACGATGGTAGATAACAATAAAAGGACTCTCAAAAGAATGTCTTACGTGAACAGATGTAGAGGTAAATATTATAAATTTAACAGTGAAAATATGTAATGTATGATGACAATGTATTGAATAAAGAGAAAGTGTACATACTATTTGAAAACACATAATGTTTATGTGTAACACCAGCATATTAAGATACTTTCATCGTAAATAATCGTTACATTTAAAAAGTTTTATTATTTAATCTTAAGTAAGAACTGGACGTTCTGTAGTTAAAATTATCCACATTCGTTTTGTTAAGAAAATTATGTGTAGTCATGGGCATATATCAAACAATTTACGAAAGATCTTTTGCATCAGCATCATGGAAAAATTAACTAAAACGAAGTGAGTAAAGTAATTTGAACGATGTCATCACAACACAGTATATTACCATGGTGCTTTCCAAGTGAAATTAGATTGCAAGAAATTTGTCTCAGAAAAATAGTTGTTAACCTAGTTACTTATAAAGAAGCAACAATATAGGCCATACATGCGTAACAGAGGTAATGCTAGACAGAGACCATAATCAATAACCTCTTTGCTTACCTAGCGGCATGAAATAAACTTTAAATAAATTGGATACGAGTGAAGAATAAGTTAATAAGCTTTTTACGTTTAATTTAAGATAGTATTTAATGTTTTTGATTTTTCAAGTCATATAAGGTTAAGTCACTGTCAATCATATACTTACTTACAGTAAGACTCATTGATATTTGATCGAACTATAGATATGCTTTCCAAGTTAAACGGGACTACCATAAGTCTACCATGTAGAAGTAAGTAGTAAAATTAGAATATAAATGGAAGTTAGTTAATTTGACTGATACCTTCAAAACGTTTATCAGTTGCATAGAATGATAGATTATGTAATATAAAAAATTATAACGGATGAAAGTGGCGTGTAGAGCATCGTGGCTCTTGCTGCCTTCGTAAATCTACTTACCACCGTGGCACTGCTATGCCATTTTATAGACTTGTAACTTTTAATACAAAGAAATATCTAATTTTCTTGTTTGTTAAGGCTGATGAGGAAAAGCTACTTGCAGTAATGCTCAGTTGTTATAGACAGAAAGACACATTCTAGTTAATAATATAAAATTTTACTCTTTTCTTCAACAACTAGATAGCAAGAAATACACCCCGTGAGCAAAGTAATCAAATTAGAAACTCATGACAAAGAAATAAAAAAGCAATAATAAATAAACGTTACATGATTGAATTGAGAATAAAAAAATGACGTGGAACATTTAACATCTAATGTAGAAAAATATTTGATTTTTTTCATGATGGATCTGAAAAAAAGTTGTTGAAATGAATTTTCTTACTTTGTATTTCTATTTTAAATACCATAGTATGTATTTAAAGTGATTCTATATCAAAGTTATTTGATAAAATTTTTTTTATAAAAAGGCAATAACAATAACCATACGTGTACAACACGGAAAATGTTACACAATTTAGCTGAGGACGAATAATGACTTTGTAGAATATAATTATTACATCTTATCTAAAACAAAATTTAACTTGTTTCACCTGCAAAGTCTGATAAGGTACAGCCACTGAAAATATAGTGTATATCTTCCGTGTATGTAAGACTTTTTAATGAGCTCTTGCACTACGTTTTTCAACCGTCCAAGTAACATTGGATTGTAGGAAGTACATCCAAAAGCTGTGTGGTAGTTTAATAAAGAACCTACAACGAGCCAATGAGATATACGACTTATGAATAACAGGGTCAACATTATGATAGTGGTCAACCCCAAGAACCTTTTTAATTACACGCTAGAATGTAAGTAAAGGTCAGCGAATTTGATTGAGAAACTATGGAATAATTTATTATTTCAAATAGTAGATAATATCCTATTTTCAACAGTTCTCATGAATTATAAGGTATAGTAATATTTCCATTACATTTACAAATAAGTGTGAACAGAGACCACACATGTGTAATAGCAGCAGCACTGTGATGAAGACGAACTTCATTAATTTATATGCTCATCTTCTAGCATGTAAATAAAGGTTGGCTTGTTTGACTGAAAACTGATAATATATATATATATATATATATATATATATATATATATATATATATAATTACGTAAGATAGCGTATAGCTATGTGTCTGTGTACCCCTTGTGGCCTGAGCTATGAAAAATAGGGGAATAGAGGAGTGAAGTTATAGGATAGGAAGAGCGAAGAAAGAAACAGTTATTGAGATTAGCTAGAGACACGAGAGCAAGAGGATCAGGCCGCGAGACCAAAAGACACGTGCTACTTCCCTAACAAATAAGAGGTTCCAATAAAGTAACTTTATCATAAACCACGCCTTTATTTATTTACAAACCGAGAAACCCACGTAACAATATGTATATGTGTTACTCGTGTTCGAGGAAATACCTAACTGTCTTTTTTTGTTAATGCTGATAAGGTATAGCCACTATCAGTAATGCTCATCTAATATATATAGCAAGACTCATTAATATCGTATGAAATGACTGTGCCTTACAAGTACAACCCCGCAAAAACAGTGATAGAATTTAATTTCTAGAGAAACAGGGGGTGACACAGGCTATAAATGTTTAAAAATGGAAATGGTATACTGAAGACAACCCTTAATTGAGTGTTTGCAGATCTGCTGATTTGCGAATGAAAATTAAAAAATTTGACTAAGAATGAAGAAAGAGTTCATAGTTGTCTCACGTCCTTTTTATAAAATATCTAACTGGCTTTATCTGCCAAGTGTGGTAAGGCATAGCTTCTAAAAATAATGTTCATTTACTTGACATGCGTAAAACACATCGTTATTTGATGGCATTACATTTTTGTGATTTTCAAGTAAAACTAGACTGCAAGAAATTTATCCTAGGAAAATAGTTGTACAATTATTTACTCATAAAGAGCCGATGTTATGGACGACGCATATATAACAGAGGTAACGTTACAACAAACACTAATCTTAATAAGATTTTTGCTAAACTGCCAGCATGCAAATAAACTTTAAAAAATTAGGATGAGGGCGAAGAGTGACTTTATGTATATGATACCAAAAATATACGATTATATGGTAAGACTCATTGATCCTTACCATATATGGATCATGGATGGAGTTGTTGTACTTTTCAAGTGAAAGTGGATTGCAAAAATTTTACCCTGAAGAAATAGTGGTAAAATTGGATTCTCATGAGGTACCTATGAAACAGACCACAAGGATATAACAGTAATTTTTTTTCTTACTAACTAGAATGTCGAGGAAAGTAAGTTAATTTCAATAAAAACATTGCGTAACTTTACGGACATGCTAAATTTCATAAAAAAAAAGATTTAACTTTTTTTGTTTGTCAAAGTCATTGGTGTATACATACTGCCCATAATGTCCACCCTAACCATTATAAGTAAGACGCATTGCAAAGACTTAGCCTGGGAAAAGAGTGTTAAAATAAGATATTCATACAGAAACGATGACACAAACCATACTTGTACAACAAATAAAATATATTTATAATGAGGATCGATCTTGAGATAATTAACTTGCTTATATAACACTATGTTAATGGATGTTAGTTAATTTAACTGAGAACCTAAAATGATTTAGAAATCTATTGCTTTCAATACATAAAAAAAGGCATAAATTCTTGCTTGCTTAAAGTGGTACCTCGAGTTTGGTTGGTTATATTTTTTAAATTAAAAAATTTAATCAAATTAGGTACTTATATACAGCCAAAAAAAAAAGACGCGTTAGTTACAATCCAAATGAATATATAATTTTATAATAATAAGTTAGGCTACTATGAATACTGCTCATTGAATACATTATGATAAAATTCACTGATTATTAAAATAACTTTTTTGGGGTTTACAGAGAAAATTGATCATGAATGGTCTTTGAAATAATGAAAATTGAATTAGATTCTCACATATAGGCGATAATACAGTCTTAACTCGTAAAATTGGGGTAACACTTTGACAAAGTCCACATTTTTAATAATATCTTTTACAATTTTCTACAAACATGTAAATAAACATAATTTTTTTTTATTAAGAACTTAGAATTACTATAGTGGTTATTACTTTAAATCTGAAATAACATCGAATTTCGATTATTTGTCAAGGCTCATTAGGTATACTCGCCATGCTCACCTAATACAAACGGTGAGGTTCACTGATATTCTCTAAAATAACTTTTTGCACTTCTTTCGTACAATGAAATTGTGATATATTTAGCCTAGAGAAACATTAATAAAATGAGGTATTAATGAAAAAGTGATGACACATACTACATATGTAACAAGATAAACCTTACTATAAAAAAAAAACTTAATAAGCTGTTTACTAATCTACTGGCATGTAAGTAGATGTTAATTAATTTGACGGAGCACAAAAAAGAAATTTATAGATGCACCGAATCTTATAAAAAGTAATATTCAATTTTCTTTTCCTGCAAAGTCTGATAAGACATAGCCACTGAAAATACTATTTAGTTGCTGTAGATGCATAAGACCCATCGATATTTGATGAAATTACCTTATTGTGCTGTTCTAGCTTAACTAGATTAAGTCAACGCTGTAACAAAGACTAACCTTGACAAACTATTTTTTCACCTACTAGCATGTAAATGAACGCTATTTTATTTGACTGAAAACATAGGGTGACTTGATACACATGTTACGTGAAATTGAAAGTAATATACAGTTTTTTTATCTATCTGCGAAAATAAGGTATATAGATACTGGAAATAATGTTAACCTAATATGTGTGGGTATGATTTATTGATGTTTAGTTTTTAATTTGGAACGTTAGCTCTTTACACAACATAACCTTTGCAATTAATAATAATTTTAATTAAAAGGTGGTTTTTATGATTCTATTTAGTGTTTTCAGCATCAGATATTATAGTGTTTACTCTCAACTTCATATGCGTTAGGTATCATGATTTGATTTCGAGTAACAAAAAAATAATAGTGGAACTGCTGGGTAGTTAAATTTATACTTGCAATAATGTTGCACACGTTGTTGGACATAAAAAAAGAGGCCTACATTTCAGTTTCTTTTTACAGTTATTTCAACGGCTATTTAAATGCTAGAAGAGCTTTGTTCTTTCGTACTGTTCTGGTGCACTAATTATGATCACGCATTACAGTAACTAAATTTTATCGAAACAAAGTAGTGTTAATCATTTGATATTTTACTTCTTTGTCTTTAATACTTGATATTATACGACAGTTAAACTTTTTTTCATGGATATATGGTGTTTAATCTAAAATAATTTATATGCCTTCGAGTGAATTACCTTCTTATTTTGGTCATAAATAACTTTACTGGTGTTGTATGCCATTGTGTTATGCCATAGTTCTTGTAGTATGGTGAAAATTATGGTTCAACTTGTGCCCAAATGTTTCCAATTCCATCTGGTCTAAAGTATTAAGCTATTGTATTACAGCTTTTGCTAACTATCGCAATCTACAGCAAAGTTCTCAATTATAACCATTGATGCCACGAACTCACGCAATTACGAGGCATGCGATATTTTTACACAGCAAATGCAGTAAAATATCGAATATGCAAAGTTTTTGAAAAGTCTTACTCCATAATAGTACTAATCGCTCATAAATTTACTGATCCACGCTAGTTGAGTAATTTCGAGGGAAGTCTTTGGATGGACTTCAGATGAAATCAGCTACGATTATGTATCGTACACTTAAGTGTATGATTCATATTTATGTAACAACAGACCTACCCATACATGACAATGTCATCATTGATCATTGTAGACAAAGTAACTGATGTAAGCGATGACATGATGAGTTCTTGATTATCTTGCTGAATCTCTTTGCCATACTATGCACTTTCTGACAACAGGACAGGTTCTCATCCAGGAGCATGAGCAGAATGGAGAGATATGCTGAAATAAATATATCAATAGCAGATGTGATTACGAAATTTAATTATTCGTGTCAGTTACCTTGACAGTTTTAGTAAAAGGTTATATAGGAGGTATTTACAAACTACAATAAAGATCCAATCAAAAGTATTTTCAATGAATTACGGTTTAAGTAAAAAAATAGTAGTTTTCCTACGAGTTTGAAAAGTCTTTGTTTGCGAACCGAGAGGTTTGCGGCCCGAGCCGAAGGCGAGGTCCGTAACGAGGTTCATAAAGGAGACTTTTCGAACGAGTTCTGGAAAACTGCTTTTTCGCCCGAGGAAGTACCAGCCTCCCAAAACCACCCGAGGGCGGAAAAATAATAAAATAATAAAATAATAATAATAAAATAATAAAATAATTTTCCGCCCTCGGGTGGTTTTGGGAGGCTGGTACTTCCTCGGGCAAAAAAGCAGTTTTCCGATACTCGTTCGAAAAGTCTCCTTCACGAACCTCGTTACGTCCCTCGCCTTCGGCTCGGGCCGCAAACCTCTCGGTTCGCAAACAAAGACTTTTCAAACTCGTAGGAAAACTACTATTTCTCATTATTATCCAGTTTATGCAGTTTAGGTGGTTAAAATGCTTTGCTTGCATATATATATATATATATATATATATATATATATATATATATATTTATAAAAAAGCGATTGATACGTAAAAAGTTAAAATAACAGGCAGAAACACTGCAAATTCATCCAACAGGATCATCTGAAGTTTTTGCTACAAAAATTATTTAGAGATACCTGCAGTAGTTTTCTACAGTATTTCCCACAGACCGTTATTTAATTATCCCACAACCATACGTTAATCCATTACATTGATTAAAATATCACCCATTGTGTGACAGAATGTGGGTTGCCTCTGCATAAATTTAAGGATATTTTTTATTGCGAAGAAAAAAACTTAGACAATTTTCCCCGTAAAATTATGGTAATCCTAGGATATTATATAAATATGGAAATTATTACTGTTTTTAAACCGTTTACTATTGTTTTTGATTCTGAGAATGAGGTGAAATTGAATAGTTCCTTATACTTAAAAAAAACATGTTGGATGAAAAAATTTTGAGAATTTTAATAAATTTGAAATTAAAATTTGAACGAATGATTAACTAGATTTTTACAGAAAACTTTATACTTGACTGCTCATGAAAATTTAAAAATTAAAACGTAGTCACGTAAGAAATTCATTACTTAGGCAATAAATACAAGTGTAGATTACTTACGTTTTAAGTATAGTTAATATATTTCACATCAATTTCATAGAAAAAATCGAGGTATTTATGTTATTCAGTTTAAAAAGAGTTCCGTGAAATGCAGCTGTTCATTAGTATTTATTCTGTAGTTGATTTACATTCATGTTTTTATTCCATTCCATGCATTTGCTAATTGGAGAAAAGACCACAAAGATAGGTCAATTATTGTTAAATAGTTTAAAAATTTCAAGTAAACACTAGAATTATTTCAAGTCGATTACAAGGCCAATCATCAAACTTAAGTTTTGTTAAGGGTACATTAAATCATCATTCCAAAGTATTATCCTTATTTGAAAGCTCAAGTCTCCAATCTGGTAATATATAAATTAACTTCTACCTTAAGCACGATAGAAAGTTTCGTAAAAGAAATAAAATTTCCACTAAGGAATCGTTTACTTAAATTCCTGTAACTTATAGGTATTAAAAAATTTAAGTAATACTTTTGATTAAGAAAATTTTTTGTTACGATTTGAAATGAGTTCTTCATTTATAGGATCAATAATTAGTTTCAAAAGTTCTAGCTAAAGCTCATTCACTCAAAAGTGGATTGAGTGATTTCTTACTGTTAACAAAATATACGTGTATATGTTTAAGTAATATAATATTTTTAAAACAACTTTTAATTTATGAGAACAAAAATTATAACGTTGCGTTAAATTGAATAATATAAACTTATAGAAAAATGAGAAGTTGTTTTTTTAACTGAAAAGCGGAAAACTACGAACTTTATAATTAGTTTAATAAAATTAGAGTTAATTATGTTTTTTAATAATGTTTAAAATTATAAAGTACTACGAAGAGTCAAAAAAGTACTGTAACTTTTTCTTTTGCACATGTAAAGCACTAGCCAAAATTTATACGTTAAACGGTACTACAAAAACATCATTGCAAGAAAAATTAAGAAATTTCACTATTCCGTAGGTAATAGTCTTTAATAACATACCTTAAATTTTAACGACGTTGCTTGAGACACATGATGAAGTAATTATCGGCAGCCACGTTATAATGAAGTTGACAGGATATAAGAAACCATGTGCTGTTCAAAATGCCTAGATGATGTGTAATCACATTTTCGACTCAACATAACTATGCTAAGGATTAAATATGCTTTTTTTTTATTAAGTTCATTCTGTAAACGTGTGAAAAAAATAGTGCTCCAGTAGTTTCTTGTCAACGTGATCTTAGTTTTTTTCACACATGAGTTGTAAAACTAAAGAATAACATAAATTAAAATTTATAAAAGTAACTTGGTGACATGCACGAATAAGAGTATATTGCAAGAGTGTTGACATACTGTGTCTGAGCAATATTGACATTTTTCACATGTTCAAGTGCGTTTATACATCAGGAAATCCAAAAGAAAAACCATTTGTGGTGTACTTAAAATTCGACAAAACTTTTTCTTAGCCTTACCTTTACGAAAAAATTTTCTTATTTCAGAGATCATACAGTAAAAAAAAAAAAAAAAAATTTACTGGATACGCCAGTCCAAGAAATTAAACTACATTTATGGCCTATGATTCCCAGTTTATACAAGTACTAAATATATGTAAAATTCTATCGACCTTTCGAATATTTAATTAATAACTACAGCTCTTACATCAAGACACTTAAAGTATAAATTTAATTTAATCTTAACAAACGTATTAATATCACAAGACAATTACAGTAATAAACAGCAATATACTTAATAAGTAACATAAGTTTAACTTTGCATCTGAACTCTAAAATTAATAAGCCTTGTTAAATATATCATTGAATCAATGGAAAAATTAAGCAATATAAAATTGGTGATAGAAAATATAATAATAGTGAAAATCATTAATAAATAACATTAGCATGTGTAATATTTTTGAACTCTAAGAATTTTCTTTTGCACTTTGTGCCTACGGTAAGAGATGGTAGTTTTCGTATCTGCGAAGCAGGGCCCGAGGGACTCTTTGTAATTGCCTTGGTTTGATGCGCAACAGTTGTGAATTCTACTGAGAGCACACCCAACCCTCCAAAACGCTCGAGGTTGAAAATAGTAGTTTTCATACAATGGGTGCAGAGTAAAAATATGTCACCCGAAGGGCGTGGTTTTTATATGTTTGTAGTCTAGGTGCGAACGTTGTTTTATTTCCAAGGGTGTAAAAACGCAGTTTGGGCCCGTGGGTATACTTTGTGCCCGCTAATCAATTTGCTCATGTGGATGCAAAGTGATTTAAGGGCGTAAAATGAGTCCCGAGGGTGCAAATAAATATTAGTTTTCGTACTTAGTGGTATATATCGCCAGGGCAGGCACCAGACCCGAGTGACTTTTTGTGCTTGCCCTGATTTGATGCTCACCAGGTGGGAATCCTATTTTTCTACCGGGGGTATACCTAACCCTCAAAAACACGTGAGGTATGAAACAGTATGTTGTTTTCGTCCCAAATGTACATCTGTGTAAAGTGGACTGTTAGGACCACCCTGGTCGGATGCTCATGAGTGACGAACACTTTTTTTCCTACTTAAGGTGTGGCAGCCACTCAAACATGCCAAAAGTAGGAAATATACGCCCACAAGGTGCTAACTCTATTTTTCCTATTGAGGGCGCAGTAAGTCCAATGTTGAAAAAATGCACAAAGCTTCAAAATATTTCAACAAAAGTCATTTGGACTTCAAGTTATGTGTGAACCACCTTTAAGTGCAAAAAATTTGAAAACTGAAGGGTCAAATTATTGTTAAATATTTTTCTTTCTCTTGGGATACGCGTAGTAAAAGAAATATTCTTCCCAAAGCATGTCTCCAAAAAGATTTGTTTATTATTAAGTATGATAAATGGCATTTTTTGTGAATTTCCGAGTATGTGCAATACATATAATAAACTAAACTCGTATAAATACCTGCCAATGTGTCGAATTTCTGCTGAATACCAAGTATCCAAGGTCCATTTTACGTATGAAAATAAGAAAGCTTCTTAATGTTGACGAAAACAGTTTTCTCATCTTGATGAACCTCTACAAGTTTTTGTTCGTGGATTGCTGGCGGGTACCACGCCCAGAATGAACTAGCATGAGCGTATGCAATGTGCTTGGCTTCGAAGTTGCACGTCAACTAAATGCAGCCCACACAAAGAATCCAGTGTCGTATTCCGATGATATGTATATATAACGATTAATGACACTATACTGACATGACACTAGACTGTAGTGAAAAAAAAGATGTGGCCATTGTCTAAATGTGAGTGTCACTTATGTATTGGTAAATTCCCTAATGACTTCGTAAAATTTCCAAATTCTTTATGAAGAAATTAAAAAAATATGATACTACTAATTGAGGTAATCATATCAGAGTAGATAACGAGCGATATGTCTCTTTATTCTTATTTAATGGCTCGCGCTAAAAATATAGATTGTTATATCCCTCAATCACTAAGCTAGAGCCCGATAACCGTTCGGCGCATATCACGTCGGTTTCAAGAAATACACTTATGCCATTATGCATGCTTCTATATACCTCATCGCGTTTCACTATATATATATTTTTATGATAGCAAAAATTAAGGCTGATCTAGTTTGATCATGATGAAACGATTAGTAACAAATAAATTTTCTACATTTGATAACTCTCAAGGAGTAACCACTATTGAAGTATATTTCGAGGGTGAGAAGTCGTACTTTATGCCTCTGATTCAAGGACGCAAAGTGAAGTCTGAGGGTACAAATGTCTTACGCCCATTGTAAGTCTCTATTGTGAGGAATTATGGTTAATAAGTAATTATTCAGCTGTTTAAATACAAAACGAGGTGAAGAGCCCCCAAGCTGGCACTTTGAGGAATCAATCGAGCCCAAATTCAATGCAATTCGTTACAAATTAAAAGAGAAAAGTTACATTTCCTGCTCATGAAAGAGAGTGTCAGTGTGCATAATCTGAAATGTAACTTTTTTCAAAAAGTAATGCCTTGAGTTATCTGAAATTTTGACAGAGCCTCTAAAATAAAAAGACAAACGCCGGCCCTCTCATGGTCTTTGAAAATATACAGTTCAAATTATGAACTTACTCAACATATGCAGATTTATTGGTTATGTAATGCCGTTTACAACAACTATCAATTTTTTTAAACTCAACAACCGCAAAACTAGGAGAAGTAAATAAAAAGGTAAACAAGCCTTACTTCTCCTAGTTTTGCAGTTGTTGAGTTTAAAAAAATTGATAGTTGTTGTAAACGGCATTACATAACCAATAAATCTGCATATGTTGAGTAAGTTCATAATTTGAACTGTATATTTTCAAAGACCATGAGAGGGCCGGCGTTTGTCTTTTTATTTTAGAGGCTCTGTCAAAATTTCAGATAACTCAAGGCATTACTTTTTAAAAAAAGTTACATTTCAGATAATGCATACTGACACTCTCTTTCATGAGCAGGAAATGTAACTTTTCTCTTTTAATTTGTAACGAATTGCATTGAATTTGGGCTCGATTGATTCCTCAAAGGGCCAACTTGGAGGCTCTTCTCCTTATTTTGGATTTAAACAGCTAGATAATGACTTATTAACCATAATCTCTCACAATAGTAAAGTCGGTAAAGAAGAAACTCCGGCCGATGTACTGAATCCCCTTAATGATCGATGACGCTTCCGTAACAAAAACTACTATTATTACTATTGAGAAAATTGAAAATTGGATGTAACCATTCATATTACAAAATTAAAACGATATCACTAAACAAAATGACGAGCCATTGAAACTACGACAGTAACTGATTGTGAGAAATTTTTATAAATATTAACGAAGTTGGGATTACAGTGCCTCAAGTGCAATGAGTCATTGACATTACCTCTAAAGTCACACATCATAACTTGCAAAATGACATGGAAATAAATAAATATATAATCGTGCATATGTGTCCACGTATGTATGCTTGTGTGTTCTTGAGTATCAACAACTTGTGTTAGTCTCGTCTGAAAGTGAGCAATAAATTATTTAAATCAGAAAAAACAAATGGTGGGAAACGAGAAGTTAGGATTGGGCAGTAAAACATGAAGCTTCATTGGAAATTCAAAGTGATCAGTGATCCGTTGGGGGCGAAATGTGAGAAAATAAATAAATACAAGTAAAGTGTATTTGAATTTTCTTGCGTTGATTTATTAATGCGCAACGTTTCGCTGACAATATGCGTCAGCCTCATCAGGCTACAAAAAGGTCCCTTACCACAATCAAAGTTAAATCGGCAATCAGTTACAATTAGTCGATAAAACTTGTAAATCTCATAGAAATACAGATTTTTTATGCATTCTGCTGGTTCAAATCGATTAAACCCAAAGAACAGGTTGAAGAAATGATTTACGATTAAGAAGTAATTTGCTGCGTCAAACTTATTTCAACTCCAAAAAGAAAATTTCTACATAAAAAACAAGATAAAAGACTGACATTTAAAGAAATAATTTATATTTTCAAAAATCTAGAACCAAACAATTATATTATTTTGCTGTTTTAACGGATGGATTCTTTCTGTAATAAAAGTAACAGCGAGATTGTAAACAATGAAGCTTCATGGTTTGTTAGTATATATCAGTGCCCTCCGGTGAATTTGGAAATTCAAAGTGATCAGTGATCCGTTGGGGGCGAAATGTGAGAAAATAAATAAATACAAGTAAAGTGTATCAAAAATTTTCTTGCGTTGATTTATTAATCCGCAACGTTTCGCTGACAATATGCGTCAGCCTCATCAGGCTACAAAATTAAAATTAAAAACACACGATGTCGTGAGTTTGGTTGACTTACTCGTCACCTGTCGTGCTATCGACTGACAATAAATTACAACAACAAGCCAGCGGTTATATAGGCGGAGCCGCAAAGGTAGACGGTAAAGGGCGATGAACTCGATCGGGACATTTAAACTTTCGTAGTAAAGGAAGGTATGCTCTATTAAAGGAAAGCACATCCTCCTTTCTATTGATGTTGTGTTTGTCGAGTTTTATATAAAGCATTTCGGAAATAATTATTTTTTTGTAATTGGATTCTTTGTCAAGGATTTTAAAGTTATCCCAATCGAATTCATGGTCAAAATTGATTTGGTGTGCACAAACAACGGAATCAGAGTTTTTAGTTTTCATATGATCACTAATGCGGACCTCCGCCGCTCACTTTGTTTCACCCACATATGCCGCTGGACAATTTTTACAATAAAACTTATATACTACATTTGTCTATTTATGTTTATTCGTTGTATCTTTTCCTAAGCGGACGATATGCTGCAGTTTATTGTTAATAAGAGGGTAAGTGTGAATATTGTAGAGTTTTAACATGGTTGAAATTTTTTCAAAATTATTGTCAATGTATGGTATGCCAATTTTGCAGAGAGGGTAGGTGTTTGTAGTGCTTCTGTTGTGATTACTATATTTGTGTTTTTTTTAATCTGACCTTTATGTTTTTATTAATAAAGTTAAAAGGGTAATTGTTTTTTATCAACAGGTTTTTCACCCTAGCAATATTCATACCGTGAAAACGTGTACTGGCAAGTAAGATCGCCCTATCAACTAAATTAAAAACAATATTTCTCTTATAGCTAACTGGATGACCAGAAAAATAATTTAAGATTCGTCCAGAAGAAGTAGGTTTTTCAAACCAGTCAAAATTAAAATAATTAGAATTTCTTATTATCGTCAAGTCTAAAAAGTTGAGTTTCTTGTCAATCTCCATTTCATATGTAAATTGTAGTTTGGGATGATATGAATTAAAAATGTTTAAAATTTGGTCAATATGGTCAACATTAATAAAAAGTAATACATCATCTACGTAACGAAAATAAAAAGATGCAATAATGTTATAGTTATTTTTTAAGATGGAGAAACAATCATTTTCCAGGTCATCCATTAATTTATAAAATACATACGAAGTGGCCTAATTATTGCCTGTGAAATTTGCATTCGTGTCTCCTAAGATCAGAGGCTGTGGTGAAAATCCTGTGACACAAATTGCAACGAAAGCAATGCCAACGGGCCATGTGTACCGAGCGATCCCAGTTTAGTCTAAAAGATGCTGAACACAGCGAACATCGGTAAAAATGGTGAACTAGTTTGTGATGTCTAAGGCTATTTTCATCGGTGAAAGTTCCTTGGCACTCGTCACAGTCAAAGTACTGCCAAACCATATCATCATTTTGGACAATACTGGTTTGGCACCAGATGGATTTGCAGTGTTGGGTCGACAAGTGGACTTCGTTTTGATTGGAAGACGATGGACATTCGGATTCAGAACTGATATGAGCACACGCATGTGACGTAACAGTACTACTTGCACTGGATTTTTGGTAATCCATTGACGTGATCTCCGGAGGTTTCGATCCCGTTTGAATTTGTTGACAGGTGTGTGTCAAAAGGGCACTATTATCCCCAAAAGCTTGATGACACACATTACAAACAAAAGGATTTTCACCCGCGTGGACCAACATGTGTGTCTTCAATTGATAGCGGTATCTAAAAGCTTTTTGGCACACGTCACAAACATGGGATTTTTCATCCGAGTGGATAAGCATATGCGAACGAAGATTGTGTCTATGACCGAACGCTTTTTTGCACACTTTGCAAACATGGGGTTTTTCACCCGAGTGTACAAGCATGTGCGATTTAAGATGTGACACACGTTTAAAAGCTTTTTCGCACACTTTGCAAACATGGGGTTTCTCACCCGAGTGGATGAGCATGTGCAAATTGAGAGAATCGGTACGTGTAAAAGCCTTTTGGCACACTTTACAAACATGGGGTTTAACACCCGAGTGGGTAAGCATGTGAACTGCCAGATAACTATTAGAGCTAAATTTTTGCGAACATATGGAACACTGGAAAAGCTTTTTGCTAGTATGCGTGGCCATGTGTTCCGTGAGACCAGCTACACAGGTAAAAGTAATTTCACACGTGCTACAACGATGATGCCATACTCTTGAGGAACTAGGATCTTCTGCCATGTTTAGGTGAGGAATGTAACGTTAAAATAAACTGTCAGCGTTAAAGAAAAGTGATGTAACTGTAAATTTAAAAATTTGTTCAATGAGTACAACTGAGCCTTTAGAAATATTCAATGACAAGAAAGCGTTACTGAGAATATAATTGCTAGCAATTGTATCATTTCGAAACAAAAACTCACCTTCTATATCATTGATTTCGAATAGTTAAAACGAATAACTCTCCAAAAACAATCGTTGAACTGACTTCGTAGACTATTAATACAAAAAAACAAAATGGCCTTGTATTTAAAAATTAATCTCAAAATCCACTTCTCATATCGAGTAAACCTTATATATGTCCATGTTCACGTATGTAAAGTTGTGTATTCGTTATTGAATAATTAATAAATAATATTGTTCAAGAATCAAATTGTACACTTTAATATTATAACAACGGAACTTTGATTAATACTGACGTACGTGTCTCTAAAAAGCCAGTACACTGATTAGGCAAGAATAGTCTCCAATAGCAGCGCACACACACTGCCAGTATTGTAAAATACATCGGTAATTGCTTATTAATGGTCACATACTTTTTTTTATCAGGACAACGTAACGTTCGTGCGTCCAACTGGGGTATAGTGGAAAAGCTTTTAAACGTGTGTCACATCTCAAATCGCACATGCTTGTACACTCGGGTGAAAAACCCCATGTTTGCAAAGTGTGCAAAAAAGCGTTCGGTCATAGACACAATCTTCGTTCGCATATGCTTATCCACTCGGATGAAAAATCCCATGTTTGTGACGTGTGCCAAAAAGCTTTTAGATACCGCTATCAATTGAAGACACACATGTTGGTCCACGCGGGTGAAAATCCTTTTGTTTGTAATGTGTGTCATCAAGCTTTTGGGGATAATAGTGCCCTTTTGACACACACCTGTCAACAAATTCAAACGGGATCGAAACCTCCGGAGATCACGTCAATGGATTACCAAAAATCCAGTGCAAGTAGTACTGTTACGTCACATGCGTGTGCTCATATCAGTTCTGAATCCGAATGTCCATCGTCTTCCAATCAAAACGAAGTCCACTTGTCGACCCAACACTGCAAATCCATCTGGTGCCAAACCAGTATTGTCCAAAATGATGATATGGTTTGGCAGTACTTTGACTGTGACGAGTGCCAAGGAACTTTCACCGATGAAAATAGCCTTAGACATCACAAACTAGTTCACCATTTTTACCGATGTTCGCTGTGTTCAGCATCTTTTAGACTAAACTGGGATCGCTCGGTACACATGGCCCGTTGGCATTGCTTTCGTTGCAATTTGTGTCACAGGATTTTCACCACAGCCTCTGATCTTAGGAGACACGAATGCAAATTTCACAGGCAATAATTAGGCCACTTCGTATGTATTTTATAAATTAATGGATGACCTGGAAAATGATTGTTTCTCCATCTTAAAAAATAACTATAACATTATTGCATCTTTTTATTTTCGTTACGTAGATGATGTATTACTTTTTATTAATGTTGACCATATTGACCAAATTTTAAACATTTTTAATTCATATCATCCCAAACTACAATTTACATATGAAATGGAGATTGACAAGAAACTCAACTTTTCAGACTTGACGATAATAAGAAATTCTAATTATTTTAATTTTGACTGGTTTGAAAAACCTACTTCTTCTGGACGAATCTTAAATTATTTTTCTGGTCATCCAGTTAGCTATAAGAGAAATATTGTTTTTAATTTAGTTGATAGGGCGATCTTACTTGCCAGTACACGTTTTCACGGTATGAATATTGCTAGGGTGAAAAACCTGTTGATAAAAAACAATTACCCTTTTAACTTTATTAATAAAAACATAAAGGTCAGATTAAAAAAAACACAAATATAGTAATCACAACAGAAGCACTACAAACACCTACCCTCTCTGCAAAATTGGCATACCATACATTGACAATAATTTTGAAAAAATTTCAACCATGTTAAAACTCTACAATATTCACACTTACCCTCTTATTAACAATAAACTGCAGCATATCGTCCGCTTAGGAAAAGATACAACGAATAAACATAAATAGACAAATGTAGTATATAAGTTTTATTGTAAAAATTGTCCAGCGGCATATGTGGGTGAAACAAAGTGAGCGGCGGAGGTCCGCATTAGTGAACATATGAAAACTAAAAACTCTGATTCCGTTGTTTGTGCACACCAAATCAATTTTGACCATGAATTCGATTGGGATAACTTTAAAATCCTTGACAAAGAATCCAATTACAAAAAAATAATTATTTCCGAAATGCTTTATATAAAACTCGACAAACACAACATCAATAGAAAGGAGGATGTGCTTTCCTTTAATAGAGCATACCTTCCTTTACTACGAAAGTTTAAATGTCCCGATCGAGTTCATCGCCCTTTACCGTCTACCTTTGCGGCTCCGCCTATATAACCGCTGGCTTGTTGTTGTAATTTATTGTCAGTCGATAGCACGACAGGTGACGAGTAAGTCAACCAAACTCACGACATCGTGTGTTTTTAATTTTAATTTTGTAGCCTGATGAGGCTGACGCATATTGTCAGCGAAACGTTGCGGATTAATAAATCAACGCAAGAAAATTTTTGATACACTTTACTTGTATTTATTTATTTTCTCACATTTCGCCCCCAACGGATCACTGATCACTTTAAATTTCCAAATTCACTGGAGGGCACTTATGTATACTAACAAACCATGAAGCTTCATTGTTTACAATCTCGCTGTTATTTTTATTACAGAAAGAATCCATCCGTTAAAACAGCAAAATAATATAATTGTTTGGTTCTAGATTTTTGAAAATATAAATTACTAGCAGCCCCCCGTCTCGGCTTCGCCCGAGACTTACTAAATAAAACACCGTAGTGTGTTGACATGTAATGTGAAACATTTTCAGTTAGAAATTTTACACATATTCCTGATACATCTAAGAACAAAAATCTTCTTATTAAAAACATATTTTTTCGGAATCCATATAGTTTATTTGGTTAAATAATGAGGTGTAAAAATTCAAAAAAATTATTATGCTGAAAAGTACCGTGCGTTCTTTATGCCATAAAATAATCGGTGGCCATAAGAAGCCGTTGATTTACAGTTTCTCCCGTGTAATTCACGAAAACGGCTATTTTTTAAAGCTGTTAAGATTTTAAACCCCCAAAAAATTAATATTAAAAAAAAATTTTTTTTCTCATATTTCACAACTTTATTACCAGAGCAACAAAGTCCTGGACCTTAAACCCTACATTTTTATTGCTACAAAAACACAAATACATTTTCTACTCATTAAAAAATCTGAAGTAGGATCTTTAAAGATTTCAGAGATTGCTGTGAGGGTACAATGAAAAGCTGATTTCTCACGTAATGGATTCTTTATTTGTCTATTTTGACGCTGCTGTTTCAATCTCGATAAATTTTCTGCGTCAGTTTCTTGACGCCTAAGTAAAATTGTATTTATTAGATACACTTGAAGTTTTTCTTCCGATTCACCCTCTTGCGACTTTTGGCATGCTTATAATTTTTGTGACCCCTAAAGTGTGTTTTCTGTCAACTTTGTTAAGTTCTAATATATTTAATGGCTAGGTAGTTCGACGTCCGATGGCCCTAAAAAAGACCGGTGAGCTTTTTAAGTTAATTCTTTCTTGACTGCATAAGGTCCTACTCGCCATAAGGTTGGAGGTGTGACGGTAAATCTCGAACCATATTGCGTATATCGAAGCACGCAATAAGACCCCAGGTAACGCCCATGGCAGAGTAGATAAGGGCCTTGACCATAGTGCAGAAGATGCTGGGTTCTACGATGAGTGGGAACTTAGTTAAAAAAAAATAAATAAAATTTAAAAAATTCAAAATATGTGTTGTGGTGATGGGGTGTGCTGTAATGTCCTTCTGAGTTGCAAAGGAAACCGAAAGTATGGCATGGGGGGGGGGGCAAAGAGAGAGAATCAAGGAAAATCCACTTATGTCACACTTTTTCTCAAAAATGACATTTCTCAACAGTTATGTAATACACTTTTACATCTTAAACGTAATCATGAGATGTCAATGGACGACAAATAATATTTACAGACAGTTATACTTTATAAGTGGATAGATCTGACCGAACGACGTACTAATGTATGAACTTGACACTAACAAATCACTTAATTACCAATTATAAATAATTTTTTAATTAGAGATTTGAGCTTATTTTTTTTTGTCGATTTAATAAACAAAATATTTTCTCAATTAATCACGTGTCACGCTTTCCGTACTGTTTAGCCGTAGAAGCTGACGTTGATCACGATACATACTTCGTTTTTTCCGCATGAGCGAGTGTAGAAACTTTGAGTTAGTGTCCAAAATGTGCCATTTATAGCATTGGATTGGCTCCAAAATTTCGTTTTTTTCTAATATGCTTTAAGATGGAAGATTGTGATTATACTTTAGAGGTATACCCATAGCTGTGTTTACACATTATTACCCGTCAGCTAACTTCGAGAGAGATGTAAAAACAGCGCCCTCCAGCAAGGAACTCTAGAACGATTTGTAAATACTTTTAACACGTTACCAGTATACCTATATGAACGATTGCAGACACGTTGGTCGGACATATAGATATACTGACTACAACGCTAAGCAATTAACACATTCACGAGTGTCTTGCCTAATGGCATTTTTTATCTATGCTAGCTTCAAATCGACTATTTAACGAATTGGAAAACAAGAGCTCGGTGGTCGAGTGGTTAAGCGCGTATGAAGGCGCTAGTCATATTGAACATTGAGTTGCCAGGAGATACCGATGGTACGTGACCCGTCTAGGGGTATAGAGAATCTTGTCTCAGATTATACCCCTCTTTGCGAACGACCTCACCTCTTCGAACCCATTGTGATGCACCGAGTGCACACACATTTTTTTGTAATTTAATCAATTGATTTTTTCCTTTTTTTTTCTTTTTTTCCTGATTATAACTAACATGGGGTCGAATCCCATCAAACACCATATTTTTTTTTCCCCATAAATATTTTTATATTTAATTTTGATACCACAATACTCAAATGAAACAAAAATTTTGCAAACATTTTTAAGTTTTTGCAACAAAAAAAGTTAATTTTAATTTTTTCTGATCAAGTTTATTCCATGAATTTAAAGTTTAGGCCCTATGCTTTTTAGTCTATAATTTCTATAATTTTACTTGGTCCTTTATTAACAGTACAAACGATAAAATGTGCGTTATGATGTTTATGATACATTATTCTACAACATTAGAGATACTTTTTCGATCAAATGAATTTAAAAATATCACATTTAAATATAATCATAATATCAACGATATCAGTAATAGGCTAATGAAAGTTTTAGATTGTTGAAGCTTTTAACTACAGCACTAAAAAATTGTCAGGAGAACAGATTTACTATTATTTAAGTGGATGTTTTTGGTGTCTTTACCTAAAAGATGTTTATTGAACAACTTTAATTGTAGAGTGAACTTTATACTTCAAATACTTTTTTATGGGACCAAGGCTTTTTGAATAATTACTTTAAGAACTTCTTTAATCTAATGATGATGTATTTAAAAATTTTTTTTACATAGAGGAAATAATGTATCGTCAAAAAAAGTATCTGAAAAAATCGTTGGAATTTTTTTTAATGGCGTTAGAATGAGGAACAAAAACATGTCATAAAAACATCAGTGGACAGCAAATGCTTGGTTACCCAAAAATGAAATTATACTTCTATGAAATTATTTGGCCAACAGTATCACGAGTGTAAAAAATTTTCTGTGAAACAATATTGTGTACAAAGGTAATGCAGTCATGGTGGGAATGAGTGTATACAGTGTTAATTTATATTTTAAAATATAAGAAGTTAACGATTATAAACGATATATCACTATACAATACCATATAATTACTATATCAGATGGCCAGTCCAAGACTACATATTTCATCGAATCTTCCGATGATTTCAAAACAACTTTCTACTGCCTATGCTGATTACATCTGTAACATAATCCTTACATCTATTACATATGCTCCCACACTTATTTCTAGTTCATACTTAATACCCAAAACATAATATTGTATACAGAAAATTAAGAAAAACCATCCTATAGTATTGCTTTCTTCAATAGAGTAGTATTACATGCCCTAGTGGGATTCGTTAAAATTATTTTTATTTATAACGACGCATTAATTTGCCACGCAACTTTAAAATGTAGTCACTCGTATTATTACTATATAAAATAATATACATAGTATAACGTCGAAGACGTTGGTGTCTAAAGCACCTTTTTTATTTGCAGATTCAGTTGTTTTGGTGATCTTAGATGGGGAGATTGGTTAGTGATACTTGTCCAGTGGAGGCTGTCCCGTTGGCTCAAGTTTTTTTTCCTACATAGCTGTTATAGGTTTGCCCAACGCAGATCTTGGAGAGGATCAGTGATTCCTGGTTGAATTCTTAGAGTCAAGAGGGTAATATAGGGTCGTCGGTCACCGGGTTTTCCAACCTTGCGAAGAACAACTCTTCAGATGACGTCTGCTAGTGAATGGCTGACTTGGTTTAATAGTGCCCGTCTTTAGTTAATATAGTCTTTTAGTTGACGAATCGCTTCCGGAAATGGTAATAAAAATGTATTTGTTGGCAAGGTAGTTTACACTTAGGTGTATCCTAAAAAGAACCGATGAAATTGATGGTTAAGTAGGGAACGTAAATACTTATACTGGCCCTAAAAAGCGCCAGTGGTGAAACTTCCAGGCTATTCTTATTCCTGATGATGAAGAGCTGGCTACGGTTGCTTGATTCTTACCCTGGGAGTCTCGATATACGGAGACTGTGATAGAGGGAGGTACGCTGCTGACCAAAGAATATCTCGTCTCGGGTCGTTCCCCGGATAACCAACTGCTCATCTTTAGACGGGAACATGTGGGTAAGCGCTTAGCGCATTGGGGACGCAACGACCAAGAAGGTAGCCGTTGTGGCTGCCCATGCCCCTCAGAGCTCAGAGCTGTTTTCTTCCCTTGCTTACATTTGTAGCCACAAATTCTCTAACTGCACCAGGTGGGATGGTGGAACTCCCTCACAACTCTGATGAGTTGGAGCAGATTGTGCCCTGGCTAGAGATGTCTCCTGGTATTGTGGCAGACACGGCATCGGTTGGAATTAATTTTTTTTTTTTTGATCGCACTCGTCGAGATTCAGGGTGAATGGACACCCAGGTCCCTTCCCCCTTAGAGAAGAGTGTCTACCGTAACCAGGATACCCAGCTGCGAGACTATTATCAGCATTCTTTATACAGCTTGTTGAGCTGCCGAAGCTCGACTACAGAGATGAGTAGAGAGATTGCTAACGCCAATGCTACGGCGTGAGACAACTTTTTTCCACTGATCGGGGCGACCCGCCGCGGCCAGCCGTCGAACCAAGGCGCACATTTTTCGAGAGTGCGAGACTCGTATCGAAGAGCGTGCGCCTACAAGAAGAGAAGTGGATTCGCGTGGAAATGAGCATATAGGCGCACATTTTGGCGACACGTAGAAGGGGTATACCGAATGTGTGCCTACGAGGAGAGGAGTGGAAATGTTGACTATAGCTATATATCTGAACGCACAGCCAAAGCAAGCGACGACACGAGTTTTTCTCTTTTGACTGCAACCGAGTATGTGCTATATATATTTAACTGACTCTTACTCTCTCGCTCTTGCTTGAATGATATCTATCAATCTTACATTCGATTAAATCGTGAAACTAAATGCTCATATAATTATATGCACAGAATTTGATATCAAAACATTTTTTTTTTTCCGTACGTTAATACTTAATTTGAAATCTAGTATTATTTTGAAAAAATGATCAGCTTAATTTTTTTAAAGATAACAGTTCAGCTATAACCACTGGTTAATTGTTTTTTCCTCATCATAATTGTTATGAACTGTAGGACAAGCCCCGGAGGTTATCGATGAACATATGCGACTTTAAGATCTCATACCCTCGAAGTCTCGATAGCTAAGGTAGAAATGGCTTATGCCACTGCTGTTCTCGTTTTGCTATCTGAGGATCGATTCCAACTGTCGGCAAATTTTTTTTTTTAACATGATTCATCATTCTAGTTTATTTTCTTTTTATTTATGTTTTATTTATGTTTTATAAATAATATTAACAAAACCTTTTTTCCCTATACATCGAAATACATTTTTTTAATACTAATTGTATTAAATAATTTCATAAGCTGATACTTATCGTTAGCATGGCCATTTCGGAATTTCATAATAATAAAATAATTTCTTAGGATATGAGTATAATTCTTACATTTAAAACTCCAAGAAATTATTAACATCCAAAGTAAGAGACAAAAAATCCTTATACATAATTTTCATTAATTTTAATTTTTTTTTTTCTAAGAAATGATTAAGCTGTTCTGATTGCTATTTTTATCTATCTATACAATAATCATAACCTTTGAAGGCACAAGAAAACTTACATAAAACTCCCTAAACATTTATTTTCCGTCTTTTGTTGTAAAAAAATTTTAGGTATAGCAGCTATACTTATTGTGTTGATTAAATATGTAATTTCAATGTCAATTACATAATGTTGGTTCTAGACCAAACTTTTAATTAGCGTATGTAAATATCAAAACTTAATACCTTTGAAAATTATGCAACAAAAATCTGAACAGTAATGAAAAACAGATCTTATATATCAAATTAACTGTTACGTTACTTAAAATTTTTACCTGGTAGTTACAACCACTTGTCACTTACATTATGAATTTCAAAAAAGTAAAAGTTTAACCTTGAACATAATTTTCGATAATTTATAAGAATTTATATGAAATTCCGAAATGGCCATGCTAACGATAAGTATCAGCTTATGAAATTATTTAATACAATTAGTATTAAAAAAATGTATTTCGATGTATAGGGAAAAAAGGTTTTGTTAATATTATTTATAAAACATAAATAAAACATAAATAAAAAGAAAATAAACTAGAATGATGAATCATGTTAAAAAAAAAAATTTGCCGACAGTTGGAATCGATCCTCAGATAGCAAAACGAGAACAGCAGTGGCATAAGCCATTTCTACCTTAGCTATCGAGACTTCGAGGGTATGAGATCTTAAAGTCGCATATGTTCATCGATAACCTCCGGGGCTTGTCCTACAGTTCATAACAATTATGATGAGGAAAAAACAATTAACCAGTGGTTATAGCTGAACTGTTATCTTTAAAAAAATTAAGCTGATCATTTTTTCAAAATAATACTAGATTTCAAATTAAGTATTAACGTACGGAAAAAAAAAAATGTTTTGATATCAAATTCTGTGCATATAATTATATGAGCATTTAGTTTCACGATTTAATCGAATGTAAGATTGATAGATATCATTCAAGCAAGAGCGAGAGAGTAAGAGTCAGTTAAATATATATAGCACATACTCGGTTGCAGTCAAAAGAGAAAAACTCGTGTCGTCGCTTGCTTTGGCTGTGCGTTCAGATATATAGCTATAGTCAACATTTCCACTCCTCTCCTCGTAGGCACACATTCGGTATACCCCTTCTACGTGTCGCCAAAATGTGCGCCTATATGCTCATTTCCACGCGAATCCACTTCTCTTCTTGTAGGCGCACGCTCTTCGATACGAGTCTCGCACTCTCGAAAAATGTGCGCCTTGGTTCGACGGCTGGCCGCGGCGGGTCGCCCCGATCAGTGGAAAAAAGTTGTCTCACGCCGTAGCATTGGCGTTAGCAATCTCTCTACTCATCTCTGTCGACTATTCCACTATTGTTACGCTCCAGCCTATTATAACCACACTTATTTAATTCTGTTGCAGGTAGCTTCGATTTTATGTCGACGCCACCTAGCGGATTTTACTGAACTGAAGTGAAAAGCTGGCGTATTTTTGCAAAATTTTGAGCTCATTTATTGCTATTGTTATTAAATTTTTTAAGATAAAAACTGTACTAAAACCATCTAGAAAGTATCATGAATCAGTGTGCAAAATTTCAACAAAATCGGTTCAGTAGTTTTCGCGGTTAGCGATTACAACGGTTTTAACGCTTCTGCTTTATATATTAGTAAGATTTCTTTAAATGTCAGTCTTTTATCTTGTTTTTTATGTAGAAATTTTCTTTTTGGAGTTGAAATAAGTTTGACGCAGCAAATTTCTTCTTAATCGTAAATCATTTCTTCAACCTGTTCTTTGGGTTTAATCGATTTGAACCACCAGAATGCATAAAAAATCTGCATTTCTATGAGATTTGCAAGTTTTATCGACTAATTGTAACTGATTGCCGATTTAACTTTGATTGTGGTAAGAGACCGTTGCTTTTTCTATTGTCTGGTGCTATGAAACGCTAACTTTTTTTATTTTCCCAATATTGCTTCAAACAACGTTCTAAACAATCAACACCCTGTTATTTTTAAATGATGTGAACAAACCCAATTGGAATAGACCTATCTCGTTGAGAAGCTGCGCAACTCTTGAGTTCATTGGAAAAGACTTCAAAAGTCATTCAAAGACTTGATAAGTCTGAAAATGACTTCAGCATGCGCAGCTCCTCGAATCTCATGAAAAAATATGTTTATATATGCATAATAGAGAATAAACTGCCTTTACATATCTTTTAAGGGAGTTCACTCGTACCTTACCTTTTTGACGCATAAGATCAGCAGCTGCTGATATGAAGATATGAAGCAGTAAAAAATGGTCATACATCTTCTCTGGCAATATATCTTTTAAAACTAAAGGACCACTGTTCAATAGAAAAAAACGAAACTCTGTTGCTTTCCATTTTTTAACGTCACTTAAAGATCTTGTACTCCGTTGAAAATCATTTGTAATGTAATTATTCAGATTTATTAAGCGTTGAGAAATTGTAAGTAATACTTCTTTTGGAAGCTTACTGTTGCTACTTATCCAGATATCAAACAATTTTCTTACAACACCCAGAAAAACAAGATGCATAGAATCCAATATAAAATGATTAATCATGTCAATTTCTTGAATTTTAACAAAAAGGGAACATGTATTGGGTCGGTGATGATCTGGAACTTGTTTACTTCTGAACGATTTATCAGTTCTTTTTTCGCATCCAACATCTGTAAAAGTTACACGCCGCATGTAATGATCCTCTGTGATAGTACAACGTTCACAAAAAGAGTAGCCTGTGTGTCCTTTAATACATTTAATAAAAGATCTTGCAAGACGATTGCAAATAAAGCATTTAATACTATTTGTAAAGTGCTTGTCATTTATAACCAGTCCATTATGTATTAAATAGTCAAACTCATCAATAAAATCTGTCAGAAAATTTTCTACACTTTTCGGTTTTTCTACTCCAGAATATACACAAATCATAAATGGTTTGTAAAACTCTGAACCTTGTACAAATATTTTTCCACCAGGTGTGAACTCTATTTTTCCTACTGAGGGTACAGTAAACGTCCAAAGGTTTAAAAAAACGCTCAAAGTAGGAAAAAATAATTGATATTCGAAAATGCTACAAACGATACTTCTTGCTGGTTCAAAGAATTTTTTTTTATTTAATGCAAAAAAAAACAATTACTAAAATAAGTTTAAAAATCGTTTTTCATTCTATATAAAACTACATCGCTATTTTTTTATGTTATTTTGAAACATCTTTAAACACTTAAAATTAAAATGTTAGTAGAGAATACAGAAAAACGTTTTTTTTTCAAATAACCTTCATATGACGTGTGTCATGCCTAACGTGTGGTCTACGCAAGTTGTAGATTATATAAAAATATAAAACTTTTTTTGCATTCCGTGCATTGGTCTGTGATGTAATGGTCTAGAAGCCATAAGAAAATTACTAAATGACTTAAAATATCATTTCTAATTGTAAGAATGTTGAAATAAAAATTTCATAAATATGATTGGCTCATGGAAGTTAAGGTTGCAGTTATATAAAAAATATGTATTATAACGACTTTGTGTTCGAAAAGGGTTACATTTACAAAAGGCTTATACTTTGTCAACAATTGTGTTGGATGTATTAATTTTAAAAAAAATTTGTGCTCTGTGACATTACAATATTCAATAGAAAAATGTAATCTCACCCATCAAAAGCACACTTAAAATAAAAGTGAAACAAAAACTCTAAGTGTATCATCGATGGATTTTTCCAAGTGCACCTACTAAGTACATGAGTGTATAAAAGAACTCGTACACACACTAATGGAGAAAGCCAGCAGTAGCTCGAAGCAGCATGGGGTGGCAGAAATAAACAGCATCGATCTCCCGCCGTCAGCCGATAACTACTGCCTGCACCCACTCTTTTCCCCACCTCCCAACTAAGTACATACCAAGTAATTCTTCGCTCCCACCGCCTCTTCTCATTTTCCCGAAAAGAAGAAAAAAGTACATCAACCTCTGCAAGCATCTTTTTTTTTTTTTTTTTGCTTCTTTTCGTCTTTTGTGCCGTTGGTCTCGCTGTGATTGAAATAAAAGAAGCTTCTCAGATAACATTTTCAACTACTTGTAATTGAACAACATTAAACCTTACAGTTTAATGGCCGCTCGTTTTACGTGCTGAAGAGAAAATGTACAGTACAGGTGTCTGTGCACAAATCACAGGTAATATATCGCTAGAGTTTCAATAAATGCCAAAGGAGATTTACAACAAAACCTTTATGGACATTTCGTAACACTATTCATGGTAACCATTATCCTTGTGCAGCATATTAAAATTTTTTTACTACCCTTGAACGATACGTAACAGTGTATCTTCACGAATTCTCAATAAATATTATTTGAGTTGTTGGGAAATTGAGAAAATATGCAACCAGAGAATGTAATTAGTAATTAGTTGAGTAAACGTCTGATTTTTTTTTTAATGATAATATTTGTACAACTAGTTATCCAAACATTCTTCCCAATTTAACAAGTCCAAATGCTATCGAAGAAGTTTGTAACTTCTGATTTATGAAATTATAATTGTAATTAGCAAAAAGCCAACATAATGTCTTTATTTGAAAAATCTACTCTCCAGTTTTGAGACTAAGCAAACATTATTTTTTTGGATTCGTTTGTAGATCTAAAATGGGGTTAATAAACTGTGGAATAAGATGTCGGTTTGGCATGCTATTTTTCGACTGAAATCGAAGGATTGTTTCTCTTGTACGAGTATTGTCGAACAGTAGTTTGCCGCAGATTGAAGTTAACACTCGAGATCCCTCTTCGTTAATTTTACATTACAGCATGACGGCTGTTGTCATTCTTATCCAAATCTCAGCAAAGTACTTCTCTTAACGAGCTTTTCTTGTGAATGAGTAAATCACCACATCATTTTTAAGACCAATGTATACATGTGTTTATGTATGCATATCATATCTTTCTGTCCCCAGAATAAATTGGGTCTTGGTAAGACACCAGGGACACTACTTAAGTCAATCTCTTATCGATCCCTTGTGCTCGTAGTGTTTCTCTATTTTGTATTTTTATTAAGTCTGTCAAGTACTAAAAGTGAAAATCGATCGATTTCGATGGGGTGACTGATGGTCTTACTATGACTCAGGAACAAATCAGACGAGAAGATAATTTGCTCTATTTGCTTTGCGCTTACAAGAGTTGCGGCTGTTTTACAAATAAGGTCACGTGCGGTTTGGAGAGCGCTAGTACATTATAATGGGTTCCAATTAGCATAATCAAAAAAAAATTTCACGACTACCATATAGAAAATCAGAAACTTACAATCACATATACTCGTAAACTTGTAAAACGTATATCCTGTAGTCTTATAAATTGTCTTTACCTTCAGAGTCATTGAGTTGAATGTTTTACGTAGTCTGAACTTCAATTTACTCTTAATACTAGTAACCAAAGATTTCATGTTATTTACTTATCACTTCTTCGATGAAATGTTGGAAGACATTTATGGAGCTTAGCTTAAAGGAAAAGCAGGTTTTTACGGGATACTTGTTGAAATGATTTCGATTAAAAATGTTGAAAAACCTTTATATTACCTAAAAAAAAGAAAGAAAAAAAATTAATATTAAGATTAATTAGAGTTCTATTTTTTATATTTAATCACGCAATTTCACCAAATTGTTACAACTTGTTGACTCGCCAACGGTACATAGATAGATTAATTTATTTATTGGAATATGGACTCTAGGTACAAGCACAAGTTTTGTGATGTACTTGATAAAATATCACAATCAAGTACAAGCATCTTACTAACTGGAAATTATTATTTGTCATGGCCTTTAGCACGTTCTAAATTTATATAAATAAAATTTCCAAAGAAAATGTAATGTGTATAATAGTAAAAAAAAATAAACAAAGAATAAAAAAAAAATTTAGCATGATGCGCTATATTAAAAAAAAATTGATGATTGAAAATTAATTTTTTTTCAAATATAGGTTAACGTAGTCTTATAGTTATAACATCCCATTTTTTAAAGAACTAATACTATTGTCAGAGTTTATTAAACACGAGTACTAATGTAATATAAATATATTGGTAAACTCTGAAAAAAAATATTCTGATACCTCCTTAACACAATATATAATTTAGTATAAACGTAAAAAATAATGGTACTGGCCTAAATTGGTATCAAAACTCGTTATTATAGTTGAAATGAAGTTAGTTGCTTACTAGAGTTTACTATACATTTCGTGTATTGTTAAATTCGACTTACCTACACTCACTTTCCTCTTTGTCCAAAAAGTTCTGGGCTAGCAAACATAGCCTGATCTCAAATAGCTCTCCATCTCTCGAAGAGTACTCGCTCAACTAATCTGCTCTCACTGTCATCGCTCGTCTCAAAAAAGTGTCATTTTAGTAAGAGAAATCGTCAGGGGGAGGGGAAAACGTAAAAAAAATTCGTACAGGGGCCGTTACAAGAGCGTGCAAGATCTTGAATTCGTGCACATACGCCCGTTGGAATATTGTAGCTGGCACAAGCTACGTATATACATATATGTATTGTATACGACAATTGAATCAATGGATAAGTGGGCGTGGGCGTTTTAGGAGCACATAACATAACGGAATATGGTTGCGCAACTCTATAATCCTTATCCTGTCGACTATTTGAACTGTTATGATTGGCTATACTCGTCTCGGGAATTCGCTATGAGATTTTTATTTCAGATCGAGTGGAGATCGCTGAAGTGACACTGTATTTCTTTCCTACACTGTCACTTCGATAAAATCATATTTTTTTTATGATTTAGTGCACAGTTGCACGGAAAAGAAAATTGGTTAATCCAACCAAAACTTATTTGTGCAATGCACTACTAATTAGGTTTTTGCATGAAAAATTCCATTTGGTCCATCTTGTATAATTTTGAAAAATAATCGACTCGTATTTTCTCTCTCTCTTTTTTTTTTTAACTAAAAATTTCCAAGATATAGCCCCGTGAATATTCTCTATTTTTCATAGCTATGTAAATAATTATTCTACCTTGTAAATAATAATTATACATGCGAAAAAAAGTGATTTTGATTTTTTACCATAACTGGAGTAAAAATAAATACTTTTTCTTGAAATTTCCAGGAATACTTGGTTTTGATAGTAAGGTAAAGTACCCAGTAGTTGGACACTTTTAACAGTCGAAATTTTCTTTGCTGATTTATAAAAACTAACAAAAAATGATGTTTAAAAAAACATTGCATTAGTTATTTAAAATATTTTTTTATTTATTAGAAAAAAAAAAAAAAAATCAGGTTAATAAACAAAGAAAAAATTAATATCAAAGAAAAATCATCAAGACCCACTATGTGGACATCAGTGACCAGGTACTGGGACCAACATGAGACTTGGGACCAGTAGTTGGATACCCCATGTTAATTAAATGAAAAGAAAGTTAGGGTGGACCTAATTTCAAAATGCTTTCTTACATCTCTCAACTACTCAATGATTATAATCTTTTTCACTATATGGTATAGTTTCTAGTCATCATACAACTTTAATTTAGTTTTCAACAGTAAAATTAACATGTTATATTCAGTAATAATCAATAATTTTAAGTGTTTTTTACTGTCCAAGTACCAGGTACAGGAAAAATCTTATGTTATCGAATGGAAGCTATTCTTGGACAGAGTTATTAATATTTTTCGATGTGTTTAGCTCTGATAAACTCAATAAAAGTTATAATAATGGCTGATGTCGAGTCTCTTTTCTCTTTTCAGCCGCAATTCGACATTTGCGATAATAATATACATTTTGCAAGGTAACTTTAGTTAGAAAATAACTTGAACGTTCTATGCCCAACTATAAATTATAATTTTTAGCGATTTCTTCCGTGTCTAAGTACTGAGTATAGGAACACTCCTATGTTATTAAAGGGATCTATTTTTGGACAGCAATCTTACATGCTTCACATTTAAAACATATGTTTTTTACGTAAAAACGAAAAAGAGTTTTAAAGATAAATTTTTTCATCGGGCACTATTATGCATTGATGGATTATAAATAAACTTTTGTTTCCTATTTGAAAATGTCTTCTATTCGAAAATGTTAATTATATTGGAATGTCCAACTACTGGTGCTATTTTTATTTCTGTTCAACTACTGGGTACTTTACCTTATGTAGACAAGGTTTAATTTTGAGAGAATTTGATGTAATTTTTATGTTTCTGAGCTCATTTTTTCGTACTTAAATGTAGAACATTCACGTGCAATGTGTACTTCACAACGTCACATACATATGGTGTTTTTTGTAACTTTTAAAATACCATAATCCTCAGGTGCTATATCTTTTTCAATTTGCATTTTTAAGAAAAAAAAAAAAAAAAAAAAAAAAAAGAAAAAAAAAATACGTGTCGAACATTTTTCAAAATTATACACGAAGGACGAGATAGAATTTTTCATGCAAAAACCTAATTAGTTGACCCGATAAAAGATTGCTGTTACCAACCTGTATTATTTGCCGTAACTATTAATTCTTTGGTTGCCGTAACACCATGGAATAGTCATCTCAACCAATTTTATTTCATCCACGTCAGATCAATAATTCTTTGATATTACACTCGTCGTAGCTTAATTGTAACATCGCTAAATTCAAATAACAATTGTTAGAGTAACTATCCAACTATTTTCAACTATTTTTCATTGTTAAGCTAATTCAGTATTTTAGGCTGATGAGAGATATTTTTGTTACAACGTGTATGAAAATATGCTTTTCTGGTAGAAAATTTATTTGCATGAGCCGTTGGCAAAACTTTCCCATATCTTTTGCAATACTATCCACCCGATCGATAAATCTCCCTAACTGTAACGCATTCCGGCGTAATCTTCAATCGCGACATGCTTGTTTTACTCTTTTCCAAAGGACACTGGCACGAAAAAAAATGTGTGCTCGACACGCATATAAAACAATGAAATTCAGAGTACGTAAATCAATTCGTTGGCAGTACATTGCCGTACACCCAAAGTGCGGGGCAACGATTTCGCGAACGCGCGATCGCCAAAAGATAAGATGGAGACGAAAAAAGTACCTTACGTGTCTCTTTTTCTCTCGCTCTGCTCGCGTTTTTACGCACTTATTACGAAACCAGCCCGCTGCTGTCGACGTAAGCATGCCCACGCGCCTTCTATTTTTTCGCCCGGGCTCTCCGGATTGGTACTTTAATTTTTAAACACTCGAGCGACACGCAGTATTTTCTCCTCTATCTTCTAGTTAGTTAGTCCCGCTTTCGTTCTCGTACCACATTCATCGGGTCAGTTTTTTTAAATAGATCCTTTAGAATACCTGAATGAAAAACGTATCACCGCACAACCGAATTTTAAAAACATACTATCCTATGACTGATTTAAAAAATAAAAACCCTCCAAATCAACGTAACAATTCACTTGTCTTATAGATGGTCTCAAATATATTTATTTATGTACCTGCCACTTGAGTCATAGCAAAACATACATCATCAAATTTAGATCAAAAGGATAGAATCTCTAATTATTTCGAATAGTAGATGACACGTAGTTGATAGGTATAAGTGGTACAGTTGTTGAACCTCCGATAGTGATTAACCGCCACGTGTATTTTTAAATGGAGCCTGTATGTATTGATGTACAAATTACACAGGCGGTGTCAACAACTTATCTTATTGATGAATTTTGAATTTTGTATTTGTATTTTTAGTCGAAGAAATAAAGCACAAAATTTTGCCAAATAAGCTTAAACTGCCACAGTAAGATGGATTACGATGGGATTTTTTGCATTCGATTCGTAATGCCGTCCAGAAACTTTGTTAAGATAGTTATTGATGTAATTTTGTAAATCAACTCTAAGAGGCAATAAATAACAATTTTACAAATCAGGCAATTATAACGTAAATAAGTCCAATTTTGTTACTCGGCGTTAATTTTAATGCAAAAATATAGTTATTTAAAGTTACATCAATAACTCTCTTTACAAAGTTTCTGGACTGCATTATGAATCAAATGCGAAAATCCCATCGTTACCCATCTCATTGCATCAATTTGAGCTTGGTCAGTGTTTCATTTCTTTGACTGTATCTCGTACATGATTTCAGTAATTAATCATTTCCTATTTGAAATTAAGAAATTGAG
Source organism: Copidosoma floridanum (assembly GCF_036245765.1). NCBI lineage: Eukaryota > Metazoa > Arthropoda > Insecta > Hymenoptera > Encyrtidae > Copidosoma > Copidosoma floridanum. The sequence goes on along the minus strand of NW_028321917.1, from coordinate 6,847,745 downwards.
AAAAAAAACACTTTGGAATAAAAGATTAGCTGATGAGTTTTTTAAAATCAGAAACGATATAATATGTTCTTTGATTCAAATGACAAAATAATGCTTCTATATAATGTGTGAGTACTTTGAGGTAAAGTTTGTTTTGATTCCAAAGTTTTTTGAGAATAGTAAAACATCATTGAACCATCGACACATTTACAATCGTAGAATTAATGATAGTCACGTACAAAGGATTCTTCTGAGTTTTTGTCAATTAATCACTTTTAATTTTTTTTACTTAATTGCCCTTATTTACCATAAATTATTTCTGTTTTACTACCTACAAACTATACATTAAATGTAACAAAAAATTTTATGAAACGTATTGATGTTAAAGAATATGACTCTTATCATTTGTATATTTAGAAATAAAAACATTTATAAAAACCCCAACAAGCGCACGCACTTTTACGATTCAATCCCTCGAGTCATCTGCGCGTGCGAAACTGTTTTACGCTGATTGAAGTCTTGATCTCGTTTTTCGTCATCTCCCTGTTTCCCGTTTATTTTTTTTACTTTTTCTTTTCTTACATCTATAGTCGCGAGACAGCTTGACGCCGTATCCGAGCAACGAGGAGACGGAGAAATAAAAGAGAGCCCAAGAAATACATAACGGGGCGCGATTTTCAAATCGCGGGATCGCCCGAGGCCGCGGTGGATACCAACGGGACGTCGAGAGCTGTAAATCGTAAAATAGGAGACCTGCCGCCCTGCCACCGTCGTTGTCGTCGTAATCTTGGATAACGATCGGGATTGCCACAACATGGTTTATGGCTTGCGTATACAGTGCATGTACATACATACATATACACATCTTTTTTTTCTTCCTTTCGTTTTTTGCTTATATATGATAGTGGTGGTATGGTAGGACATCAGATCAGATTAGTGTTCGAGTGCGTGAAAGGGACTCGAGTGAGAGTAATTAGAGTGGGAGGCGGGAGCTAAAAAATTGAACAAATCGCAAGTGACGAGACGATTTCTATGAAAGAGAGAAGTAGTCTCTGCCATGTCAATATATATCAATTGGTATTCTCGTGCTTGGAACATGATGTTTTATGTATACAGTTTTGTGTTTTTTTGATGCTAGTATGAATTTCCAACCCAATATAATACTGAGTTAGTCATATTCAAGTTTTTCTCAAGTAATTGTTATCCAAATGAACTCAAATTTTGTAGGTAACTTCAAGTTCAATGCCAAAGCTGATGTATTGCATTTAAACAGTTTTCATTGGAGAGAAAAATGTTGGCAGCATTTTTTTTTATAGAGCTGTAAGAATAAAAAAAAAGATTTTGGCTCTATGTTTTAATGCATAGGTAAATTTTAGACGTTTATATTTAATAACAAAGTTGTAGATCACAATAAAATATACCTTTTTTGCATTGTACATTTTACTCTGCCATGTAGATGCTCCGTATTGAAAAATGTATAGCGAAAAAAATCGTTTTTTGCTCTCCAATGGAAGAAACTCAAATTCTACTAAAAAATGTTAATTACAAAGGTTGTACAGCTCATTAAAATGAGCTTTTTTTGCACAGTAAGTTTTTCTCCATAGTGCAGTCCTAATGTTATAAATGGCAAAAATCATTTCAAAATGGCTAAAAATTCGTTTTACAGCACCTTATAACTTTCTAAATTACATTTGTAGGTAAAATTTCAAGTATAAAAGTTGTAGAGATTATAAAAATACATTTTTTTGTGTTGATCATTTTTGTTAATACTGTCGTCCTTACACTTTAAACAAAAAAATCGTTTTAAATACCCAAAAAATCGTCTTACAGCATGCAACTTTTTTACGTGTCATTTGCTGACTGAATATTTAACACAAAACTTACAGATCTCATAAAAAAAGACTTATTTGTGTTTGAGATTTATGTCTTGAGTATAATCCTAACATAAGATACAACAAAAAGCGTTTTGAAATGGCTGACAAATTGATTTGTGATACGTAATATTATTTTATTGTTTGACGTTTGGTGAAAAAATGTTAAATTTGCCTAGATATTATATTAAACTTTTAGAATAATCTCCAACTAAAATCCTACAGTTAAAATTACACTTTCTGCTCTGGCAAACCATGGATTTGTCGTGCCTAGAGTGCAAGACCTGACGTTAGCCGCTTGTTTAGTATTATGATGTTGTCAGTTCAAGCCTCTTTTGCTTATAAACCCACACTTAATTAGTTTAGTACATTTTAAAATTCTTTCTTTAACGATGGTTAAATAATTGATGTCAATAACTATTAGTCAGAGTCCATAATTAAAGGATAGGAAAATTTCCTCTACTGCCTTTACTTCCCAAAAAATATTTTCAATGGTTATATTTAGCTATAGCTTCGACAAGTACTGGTTCACACTTTTTCTTCGCCCGAGCTGTCAAATCAGCTTGTTAGAAGCAGAAAATAGAACATTGCGTGGAACTCGCGTGGTCTCTAAAACAATATCAACTTTGACGAATTTCCAAAATAACTAAAAACGAATGGTCATGGGAACATGATCTTCTCGAGCAAGACCTAATTTTACAATTTGTCAGCCACCCGGGCGGTGCTTTACGAGCCAAGCTAATATGCCCAGCCGCTCGGTCGAGTAGAAAAGCTCAAAGTTATCCCAACGCCATCAAATCGACTGCTGCCGTTTCTCGCGGAACATTAAGCTTTACTGTACATGGTGACCGTAAATGCAAGCAGTGCTAGTATAATAAATGAGAGAGAGGGAGGGCTTCTCGTCAGATTTATGCACCTATACGTAGTCTCTTACAAACAGCAGAATGTGACATCGCCGGAATCATTCCCTCGATTGTAATTTCCGATCCCAATTGTACGATCTATGGTACAACGAGATTAATTATACAGTTTGAGGTACGACGCGTTGGAGCTTTGTTGGGTGGTTAAGGAGCATGTTTAATGTCGACGTTTTAGGGGGAAATAACCGAGGATTTATTGTTGTCCAAAACCATTTAGGTAAATTACTAGTTAATAGGTTTGTTTATTTTTTCAAGAGCTGGTTCTATGATTAGGAAACTATTGTTGGTTGCAATTTTATATTTAATGAGTGTAAAGGTCGACTGACTTTGAAAGTTGAGAAAGTAGGTACATTGGACTATGCCATTTGGATTTAAAAATTGGAAACTAACGTAATAACTTTTTTTTAGAACTTTTGAATGTATTGAGAAAACAAAATAATAACTTAAATTAATTTTTCGTCTAAGGATATCATATTTTCCAAAGCTTCAGAGTCTGGCTCTGAAAGTTCGTCATTGTCGATTATTACGAGGATAATTACAAAAATTGAAAGAGACCACTATCCTAAGGTGTAGCCAATAGCATACCTGAAAGTAAGTGCTTCTCTCATAAACGTAGTATAAAATTTTGTCATTTATTTCATTGGTTGTTATATTATCTTAATCATTAGGTCGTATTTCATTAGGGCAGAATCAACTATTTTCCATGCACTTCGTTGGATCAAGCTCTATATGGCCTCAAAAAATACAGAAAAATAAAGGTAATACAAAAGACTGTATAATCAATGGTAAAACCATGTTCTTAAGAAAAAAATTTATTATATCATATTATTTAAAAATGTGTAAAAGTTACAGGTCTTATTGTATGTAAAGTAGAGCAATAAATTTATATAAAATACTTTAGGTAGATTTGAGCTAAATAATTTACTACAACTGCCTAGTCTCATCCAGCGTTTAACAGTCTTTGCATCCTTAGGAGTAGTAAGATCCAAGTAAGACCATTTGCCCCTTTTGCACGACGGTTTTCCGCATAGTAGACAAAAAAATTTGTATAAATTCATGTTTCTATATAAAACCCATTATATCATTCATATTTTTAGCTAGAAGTACATGCCGTACCTAACCATTGTTACAATAATAGTAAAAGACTTTAGTCAGGAACTTGTTTAACCAAAGTCTACTACTTTAAAGAATATTTTTATTTGGATGTTAACAATTCATACGGTTACTAGGCAATTTCATAGGTTTTCATTGGTGTTCATCAGGAGAAGATTCTACAGGTATCTGATCACCATGAACGAATAACGAACTTAAAACCATTGAGATACGCTTGTTGGGTCTTATCTTAGCCTCTTGCGAAAGGCGCACAAAGTCTGATTCATTGTGTATTCAATTTTTCGGTAGGAGAGAGAAAAGAATTTATTTTTGAGCGGATTACAATGACAAAAGGTCTTTTGACGTACTTTCAGTTGCTCTGTGTACAACTAACGTTGCAAAAACAAACACTAAAAATTCAATTTCTCATGAGTTGCAAAAAGTGTCATACTTAATATTTGTTGTAGGAGTCAAATACTACTTACTGACTGTTTTAACTTCGTTACTTGAAATTATCCTTAATTCTTAGAGCCATTGATCCTGTTCAGGATGTACATTTATTTTTGTACATTTCAGCGTAGTCTGGGTTATTTCAGGTTCGTCATTCATTCTAGAGACCCTGTTTTTTTTTGTTTTTATATTGGTATTATTAAAATTTAAAATATTCCACAATGATACAAGGTCTCGAATTTTTTTTTAGTTTTTATTTAGAAGAGGTCTCACAGGTATTAGTCACTTTGGGTCATCATCTTCATCATCAGCATTACCATAGATTATCTCTGTCATTACGTAATAAGTATTCAAATATATTTGGTGGCACCGTAATCATCAATAACCAGTGAAGCTTTTTCGAAGCCTGTTTGTGGATGTGGATATTTTTGTAAATGACAAGGCTCTTAACTGTGTAGCGAAGCGTATTAATTATTGAAAAGCTATCATCTTACTTATAATTTTAGAAGAAAAAAAAATCTGTGAAAGAAAACATTCACCTACATTTACTGTTTACATTACTTTTTTTAACAAGATTTTCTTATTTTGATTGAGGTAAAAATAAAAAGTGTGCTTGAAATTAATTTTTAATAATTATTAAGTATGTGAAGTTTTAATGCACGTTTAGTAACCTGAAAAATTAAAACGTTAAGCTTGTAATTAAACAGAATCTATGTAACAATAACTTATTTTTATACCAGCCAAGTATAAATAAACTTTTTTCTTTTTATTATCTAGTTGATTTTTCATTAATGAAATGATTTTTAATGCCAACGAAAATAGTCGTTCATACACACATATTACAGGACTATGGTATTACCGTTACAATATTGTAATGCAATACTTGCTATACATATTGCTTCTTATCTAAAAGTCTTGATGTTGGTATAAATATACTGTCACTTGCGTACAAAGGACAACTATGTTTGTTATGTTCAGTAACTAAGTTGGACTGATTATGATAAGCCTGCAGCGTCAAAAAGGCGTGTTACGTGGAACTAGGCTGTTTCCATAAATCGTGAACCGGAAATATAAATACTGTGAGTATATATATGCATAGTTTATAGAAGAGCATTACAAGCAGATAATTTGTATTAAATTAACAAAGCTAGAAAAAAATAAACTATTTCTAAAGAAAAAATTGTACGATACTTACTGGAAAAATTATATTTTAGTTTTATATACTTTTTTGTTCATGTTATTTAAGTGTATTTATACGAAATTTTATTTTATCAAAATTCACCCATTTTTTTTGGAATGTGTTTGTGTAAAGTATAAATAAGTAAAGTCATAAAGAAAAATATGGTTAATGTATCAATGCTTGGTTACCTTAGTGGATCAATTTCTAAAGTACTCCATTAATATTGAAAAAAAAGTAAAATTTCAAGTCTTAATGGGTGTTATTTGATAGTTATGACACTATTCTAAGCTGTACCCAGAAGAAGTATTTTCTTGCAAACACAGGAAAAAAGTTTTTATTTATTAATTAAGTTGACCGAATATCTCAATTTTTGGCCATTTCAGAAAAAAGTTGTCTCTGTGGCTGAAACTTCGAGTCCCAATAACTGGCCATTCGTATGAATTGTACACAATTAACATTGGCCAGTTATTAGGACGCATCAAAAGTGACGTTACGTTGACAGATGTCCCAAAGCCTGACCAGCCGATCAAAGTCACTTTTAGAAACACTTTTTTTTAAATTTTTGTTATGAAAGTATTATCGAGATAACTTTTAATAATGAAGTGTATATAATTTCTTAACGTGAATATTGTAAAAAAAATTACTTACAGCTGCCAGAAATTCGTGCGAATCGTTAAATTGTGATTGTGGACAGTCTTTGGGACCAATTTTTTTGGGGCCAAGCATTGGTACATTTACCTTACTTTTAAAGATTTGTACTGGATAAAATTAATAAGCAAAGAGATTTTTTTCACAACAACTCATAATTTGAAAATTTGAAATTTTTTGAAAAACGATTTTTAGGAATTATCAAGTAACCTTTAAGGTGTTTAAAGTGTTGAAAATTTGATAAAGTTTTCTAATTCAAAATAATCATGTTACTTCAAGTTTAGAAAAATTACCAGTCACTAAACTTATTGCAAGACTCTCATTTTTTTTACCGATAGTATACTAATCTATTTTTCAGTATACAGAAAAAAATGTAGTTCTTTGACAAGCAATATTTTTGTGTAATCTGTTGGACTCAGTTTTACGTATTGCTAAGACATGCTTGAATAAGTAAATGCCACGTTACAAAGTGATTCTACCTACCATGACGATTGTTCCATTTATTTCATAACATATAAAGTTTTTATTAACTCAAAAGTTCACACAAATGTATCTTAATACGTTAAACGGGAACGATTCTATGCCGAAAGTGATAAGAAATAATTATTCACAAAAAACTGACTGTCATTTACGGTCGTCAAATAATTTACTGAACTAAGATAAAGAAAATCGGAACCATTTTTCACTTTGCTTAACGAAGAAGCTTGTCCTCGCTTTCCTGCTGCCGGAATATCAATAAATTGTGCAAATAATCGTTTATCTTTCGTACGCCTGCTTCGTACGCGTGAAAAAAATGTCCCCCTTTTCTTGTTACGCGTTCGCTCCATACTGTCGCCGCTGAAATCACGACACGGTTCCTCAATTAAGTCATAAATATATCGATTTTTTGTACGGAAAATAATGGTTAAAGTTTCTGAGATATAATGGAATCAAGTGTTCCTAGAAAAGTACATGGAACGATTGTTCAAATAGACGCGAAATCGTTTGGAATAAAACAAAAGAGTCCTACTTAGTACCCAACGAGTGAGCGAGCGCGTAGCGTGTGATTGATGCTCCTCGAATGTATCATCAAGCCATGGTGTGTAAGTAGGGCAAGTTTACGCAGGTGACGCGTCAGACGCACTCGATTTTATTGTGGTCTGGATTTAGCAGCGGCTATGGCATTTGCACTGTTTGGATCTATTTTAGTTTATCTGTTTGAAAAAAAAAAATATATATATCTGTTTATCCTGCTGTGTACTTTTTTCGAACTTCAAGTCACAATTTAAAATAAGTTTTACTGTTATAAGTATCTTTAAACTGCTTTTAGGAAAAAATAGTAATAATATTAAATTAATATTAATATTGAAAAATCCCTTTTTTTTATCTATCTTTTTATGTTTTTTTTTTTTTTTTTTTCAATCCAACCATTACTTTGTTATTCCTAAATTAAAATTTAAAACTGAAACTAATCTTTATTATGCTGTTAGTTAAATTTTATCAATTAACATTTATGATAAGCTTGATAAATTTTATAACAATGATGATGATGATAACAACGATTTTCTTATTCACCTCTACTTTTTTGTTTACGTTAGGATGGATCAAAAAAATTTTCTTAGACTTATTTCAACAATCAATAAAAGAATATTCAATATAAACTAGACATGTACAAGGTGTATGCTCGTTTGAACTGTTTCTTTATAATATTTGATTTAGTAGAGTAATGGCACAACGCACTTGGCTATTAATTAATTGATGGTCCACAAAGTTGACCAATATTATTATGTATTACTCGTAAATGATACGTTTTGAATAAACCTTATTCAATACGATGCTTTCAACATTGATTAGAGTATTGGCGATACGACTGACAATGATTTTAGTTTACCAATACTTTCCCAGGACTCGTCCGTATTCCATGGATTCTTGTGGCGTTTAAAAAAAAAAACAAAAAAAGTTGACAAATAGCCCCAACGGTAATAAATTATAATGACCTTCGTCACTACATGTAATGCCCACATCGAAGCAGTCGCCAGCAGCGAGAATCCATCAGTCCGTAAATTGTACGTTACCTCGCGCGGATCTCTGCCCATTGTGATTCCAACCACGGCGCTGTCGTTTGTATCCACAGATGCAACCGCGACACACTCGCTAAAAAAAGAGCAAGACAGAGGCGAAGAGTCGTTGTCTGCTCGAAACTTTCGCCGTTTACGCGAACGAGCGCATGCACAACATAGTATACACTCCACCTTTTCTTCTTCTTCTCTTTTGTCTTCCTACTCTTTTTTTTTGCTCCAGTAAGGTGCTCTTCCTTCCGTCTTTCTTTCCAAACTGCTTGTGGTATCTCGGTCCTGTGGAAGCTTTTCCGCGTTGCCGCTGTTAAAAGCTCGCTTTTTCGCCCTGAGAGCCGTGGATCTCTCTCACTCCGCACGTTCGTAATTTTTACTGGTTTATAGCTGTTTTAAAAAAGTTCACAAGAGGCGAGTTCTCCCCCGGGAAGATGGGCTCCTGCATGTTTGCGGCTTGTTTTATCCGTTACAAAGTACGCTCGGTTTGTTTTATGAGGCATGGAACGTTCGTTGTTACGATGTTTGGAGGCCGGGATGACGTTGCCCCGTTTTTGTCAGTTTCATTCAATATGCATACTGGCACTTGACATTCTTGTTCATTCTTCATATTTGTTCGGTGTTCTCATATTTTCTTGGAAATTTTATACATGTCATGAATAAAGACTGATTTTCTTTTTTTTTTTTTATTAAAAATTAAAAAACTAATCTTTGGAAACTAAATTTTGCGTACGACACTACAAGTGGACTCTTCTTTTTGTTCTGTCCACAGAATTTGCAAGCTTCATTTTAATTAAAATTAAAGTGTTTGCATTTAAATTAAACGTAAATGTCGATAAATGAAGATACTTTAAGAGAAAGAATTTGCAAGGTTTGTAGAATTTTTATTTCATAATTTAGCCTTACTACGAAGAAACGTCTATAATAATTAAAATTAAACACTTCGATTGGGACAGGCATTCATACCTGTCCTAAAAAGAAAATAAACGAAAGTGAAAAAAAAAGGGAACAGTTTAACGAATTCAATGAAGTCGTGTCGTACGTAATTTCCAAGAGATAGGCTAGCTTGTGTTAGTTAAACGATAGTGAAACCTGTCCACGACCTGAGCTCCGAGCCCATTTCGCAGTGTACCAAAATGCAAATGATCACTTCACGTAAAAGGAACAATCACGTCTAGATAAAGCCGTCACGTACTAAACGATATGGCCACAGTATTTTTTTGCTCCGTTCGTCTGACAGTTCGCAGTTGAGACATTAGTCGGCTTAATTAGTTAAATGAAACTACTACACAAGTAGCGAAATCCTTTTCCTTTGCTATTTACCTTATTTGATTTTACACAAAGTCATTAGCTTCAACTGAGTAGTATTGTTTTTTTTTTTTATGAAATGTTCAAGTTAAAATGTTCTGGTTTTAGTTATGCAAAAGATTACATTTCATATCAGAGCAAAACTTATGCTATTAGCAATAACGTAACTGATGTCACTTACCCTTCGTAAGTTTATGTTAATTTATTTTGAACACATTATTATTTTTGGATATTGTTTAATTATGTTTTACTTTTAGACCAATACGAAAATTATTATTCTAAAACTAACATAGTATGCAGTGGAAGTTTTTGGAAATTCACAAACTTTCTCGACTATAAAAGAACAAAATGGTGCTGACAAGGGCTTATTGAATATTAACAAGTCTATGCTATAACTGACCGTAGGGCAGGGTACTTATCAACGTAATATTATAAAGTCGATAGCAACGGGGTGTATCTTGATGATTGCCATTTCGTGTAAGCTGGCTAGCACCATTATCTGTTATTACCCTTACACCTCCCATTAGGTATATATACATATGTTATAATATACATGCCATTACATGTCGTATCAGTGACTTTACCAACTGAACTGGCCAGATGTTGGCTTGAAACTACTAGAAATCATTAGTGTTTGGAATATTGTCAAAAAATCTAAAAGTTAATTTAAAAAATTTAAGATCAATTATATTACAACTCTTTGGCAGCTAGGATATCTTTATACGTATAGACATATTTATACATACATACGCATGATGATTGCACCGGTGGGTGGGACCTGGACTTCTTTTATGTCATGCTCAAAATTTATTGTAAATAAAAAACAGGCCATCTACTAATGGTAACACATTTTTCTTTGGCAAAAATAAAAGACCCTCTCATGTAGCACCTACATGTGACGCGAAGTAAAAGGGTAAAGGAAAATATATCAGTCACATAATAATCTTTGATTGATTTCATATTTACGGAAACTGTCGCTCAAATAGTCATCAATTTCCTTCCCCCATCTCAACGAGGGGCTAATGTAAGCTTTTATCTACATCATTTATCAAGTAATCCTCGACACACCATACAAAATAAATATAAACACCTAATACCGTGTGGGTGTATAACCATCAATACAAACACAACACTTTCGTCTCTTGATCGATCCGTACCGTGTTTTCATAAAAGAATCTTTAATTGAAGCCAACATTTTAGTGAGTCCCTTTCTCTTGATCTTTAAAGAAAATTAAAACAGAGGCTTAACGTTTGCAAGTAGCAATTGTGATCAGGTGAGGGGGTTTGAGAGTAAGCTTAGCACTCCCACAGAGTAATTTTTCATTACTGCTTTCCCAATCATGAATTCTCTCGATTAGCTAGTGAAAGTACAGGGTTGTAACAATCTGGTAACACAAACACTTGTTATTTAGAAATTACATTGAAATGATACTAATAAAGAATGTTTGTGGGTTGTGTCATAAATACGGAAAATGTTTTTCTTTTCGCAATCACTTCATCACTCAGAGCTTTCAGTAGTAATTACTCGCTCGATTGTTCTCTAGCCATAAAGCACACAGACTCGTATATGCGAAAATTCTACAGACCGAAAAAAAAAGACAGTGGTACCACCCATTGGACAGAGAAAAAAGAAAATTATGCCACTGCTGTTCAAACCAGAAAAATCGATGGGAGAGCCAAGACCCGCAGAAAAGACAACTTCGACCCCGGCGAGCATACAAAGTACAGCCCGGCAAAGCCGTAATTTATAAACGACGCGAGCCTGCACGGGGATGGGGGAGCGAGGTTTCACATGTACAGGCGCGCCGTTGCCTCCACCGCGGGCTTTTTGCACGCGCCAAACACCAGCTTGCACGAGATTTACGATGGGTCGCTCTCTACAGGGCGTGTACAGCAAAGACACTCCGTTCTGCATATTGTAGGGCCGGTGCCGATAAGTGCCGCGACACGCCTAATTGCAAAAATAGCTCGATTGGTTCCAGGCGAGAAAAGGGATCGGCTACCGCGTTCATTTGTACACGCGCACAACGGAATTTCCGGAGTTCGCATGAATATTTTGGAGGAAATCCTACGCGAACATAGACAATTCTTAACGGGACCAAACTCTATTGTAAAATGGCCTTTTAAGCAGTATCAGTCCAGAAAATTGATAAGATGCTGGGCTCCGTCTGTCTGTCACGTCAAGGGATCGCAGTGGAATGTTTAAGGCTTCTCGAGCAAAACCTCGCGGTTGAATCAACTTCTCACTTTTGCGTTAAAAAAAAAAAAAAAGATAAATAAAAATAAGCAACGAAACGCTTGAACCGAAGAACCGGCAAACTCACTTGTTTTCGGGGGAGAAGACTGCATCATTAGCACCGAAAAATTTAAAATAGCCCGCACGTGGAGCGCGAGCGGTCTTCAAAAATAAACGAGAAAACTCACTTTTTTCGTTACATCCACCAGCAGCACCAGCAAGTGTGTCCTACCTCATCCACGGATAAGATCGTCAGCCCGTGTATCTGCCCTCTTTTTTATTTCCTTCCCGCCTGCTTCTTTGAATCCACACAAACAAATCGTAAAAATTTCACCGCGAGCCAAAAAAACCGGCGAATACGCGAACACAGCCCATCGCGCGCCCGCGAGAGGAGCAGGACGAGTCAGCACGAAGGCGCGCTCGGCCAGACTGAGGTACTCTTGCTCGCCCAGCCTTCTCGCGAACTCGAGCTGGCGCGCACGCTCTCTCAACTTCTTCTTCTTCTTTCCCGCTTTTGCCTGTATCTACTCTCTTTTAGCGCCACCCGCGCACTTTCGTTCTTTTGGCCGATTCGATTTTTTGAACGACAATCTCGGATCGATCGGTTTCGGAGAAAGGGCGCCACTGTAGGCGAGTCCTACTCGATGGTGCTTCGTTCATTGATTTGTCGTTCTATTCTTTCGTTGAAAGGATTTGACCCAATTTTGCTACGGATGCGAGGAAATTTTCATACCTGCTTTTATTTTCTCATAAAAAATTCTGCTCTTGTATTTTGATGTCTGTAGATGATAGAATGTTTATCCAAACTCACTTTCGTTCTTCCATTAGAGGTATACTATGAACTACTATCATATTGATACAATGGAACTAAATTAATTCCATATCCAATTTGTATTCGGTGACAACATACCTAGACACGTGTAGGAATGGAAAATTACACGTGTACGTGTTGATTGAAATCTTACGACGCTCAATTGATTCGAAGACTACTTAATGTGGCAGCTAGTTTGTCAACAACGGCAAGAAAAGCCTAAATGAAATGCCCAATTATTTTTTCGCTCGGTTTAGAGGTGTAAGTGTAGCAGCTCGCATGCGTAAGCGATTTGTCTCGGTTTCTAAGTCTCGATTACGTCGCCTGTGGTATTGGAGAAAACAGGATTCTGCTGACGAGAACTTTTTTTTTACAGTCAGTTGCTGGCACGTATCATAGTGGCACGCGTTATGCGTCGAAATGAGAATACCGTGACAAGTCAAATTTTCTTTTTTTTTTTTCCTTAACCGAATATGCTATCTTTGGGAATTAGTTTTTTTTTGGTACATATTATATCTTCTTGTATTTTACAACGTACGTAATCAATATTTAATATTAATTGAACCTATTGCAATTAATTTTAGGGATACATCTGTTTATGCATTGCACAAAAATTCCGGGTGAAATTTAATGACTCCGTTATTTAACTTTATTGTAAGCACTCAAAACATACTGACAACTGTCCCCGCGAAAGTAAATGTTAAAAACAACAGGCAACAAGGAGAACGAGTTTAAAAAATGAAGTCGGTGGAATTTACCCGCTTACTTTCCAGTTTCTCCATCAGTTAAAAAAGTGTGCCTCAAAAAGTAACGAACAAACAAACAATCAGTGCAACCCCTGCGGGGCAACTTTTCGTCAACCCGCACACAAGCGATTTTTATACGCACGTCAGCACTCAATCAAGCAACCAAAGGCTGGAATTTCTCCGCCTTTCCGCAAGACTTGAGTGATTTAACAGAGGCGAAAAAAGAAGAGAAGGCCCGTGCATTCACGTACCTCTGCACATGTGTAATTGCTGGGTGGCCGGCAGCCTCGCATTTCGGATCCCGCGCTTGTGTAATCAGCGTGATTGCCGGTATTACATGGTGCCTCGCGCAAAGTACCGGTTGTTGTGTACGATACACATAAATTGGAAACCGGTGTTCGAGTGACGCGTCCTGGCATGTATTTACGGGCGGCGCGTACTCGCGCTTTGGCGCCTCGGATCGCCAATTATTGGCTCTGTTTTATGGAGCTGCGATGTAGGTGATTGTCAATGGATCATGACTATATGAAGAATAAAATCTCGATTCGAAACAACTCGTCTTAAAGTCTTGAAAATATCTGGAAATGTTAAGAAGTAATCGAAAAATGTCGAAACTTAATTTTAAACACTTTGCATTTTTAAGGATTCGGAAAAAAAATTTCCTATGTTTATAGGTGCGTTAACTAAACCTCAATTGTTAGTTGTACTCTGAGTTAAGAAAAACATATTTGTATTTTAAGCAACGTAACCAGGTTAAACAAAAAATAGTTTGAAATTGAAAAACAGAATTCATAATATAGATACACGTTTGTAATGGCACTGGTAAATATTTCGCACTAGTGACTCTAAGCATTCAACCAGGAATCACTGATCCTCTCCAAGGTCTGCGCTGGGCAAACCAACAGCTATGAAGAAAAAAAAACTTGAGCCAACGGGACAGTCTCCACTAGACAAGTATTACTAACCAATCTCCCCATCTAAGATCACCAAAACAACTGAATCTGCAAATAAAAAAGGTGCTTTAGACACCAACGTCTTCAACGTTATACCGGAAGACGTTGGGAAAGAGCACTACAACTAGCCCCAAAGCTTCGGACTTTGTAATTTTTCTCCCAATCAATCTGGGTCTTCAACAGCAGGCCAGAGAAGATCACCCTGAGGTATCCAGGCAATCACGATTGCTGTTAACTGCAGTCAAAAAAGAGTTAACTTAAGAAGCTCACCGGTCTTTTTTAGGGCCATTGGACGTCGAACTACCTTGCCAACAAATATATTAGAATCCATTACGTGAGAGATCAGCTTTTCATTGTACCCTCACAGCAATCTCTGAAATCTTTAAAGATCCTACTTCAGATTTTTAAATAAGTAGAAAATGTATTTGTGTTTTTGTGGCAATAAAAATGTAGGGTTTAAGGTCCAGGACTTTGTTGCTCTGGTAATAAAATTGTGAGATATGAGAAAAAAAATTTTTTTTTAATTTAAATTTTTTGGGAGTTTAAAATCTAAACAGCTTTAAAAAATAAATCTTTTTATGAATTACACGGGAGAAACTGTAAATCAACGGCTTCTTATGGCCATCGATTATTTTATGGCATAAAGAACGCACGGTACTTATCAGCATAATTGTTTTTTTGAATTCTTACACCTCATTATTTAACCAAATAAACTATATGGATTCCGAAAAAATATGTTTTTAATAAGAAGATTTTTGTTCTGAAATGTATCAGGAATATGTGTAAAATTTCTAACTGAAAATGTTTCACATTACATGTCAACACACTACGGTGTTTTATTTAGTATGTCTCGGGCGAAGCCGAGACGGGGGGCTGCTAGTTCTTTTATAAAACCACTTTATTGTCATGTTTTATTTTATAATTCTCAGCAATTTTTTCTTTAAGCTAATTACATAAATTAAATTACTCTTACCAACAAAATTTTTAGATAAAATACTTAGTAGTTATACGCATAAAAAATCCGATATGTGTCATTTATTCAACTAGCTTTCATTCTAATATCTTTTTTATGTTTGATGGAATCCAAACATTCCAAATTACAGTTCTTCAATAACTAAGTAATTCTCACAATAAATTAATATTATCATGACAATACGTACGAAAACCTTAAAAGCGGTGTACAAGTTACTTAAAAATTTGTTTATATCCAATGATTTCTTACTTTACTACTAAAGAAAATATTTATTAGTAATATATGATTATTAATGATTAAAAAATTATAGTTTCCTGTCTTATTGCTCCGATTATGTTGATACTATTACAGCTGTGTAACACGATTTATTGTAAGCGGTTGTTTTATTGAACAATACGTAAATCAGTAAATTTCTTGATTGCATCTTTGACATAGGCACACGATTAAAAAGAATGAAAAATAAGGTTATGTTTTAATCGTTTGTCATCTAATTTTTGTCCATAAGCTCCCAATTATGTCACCAAATGTGGGCTTGATTAATTATGAGAAACGTTCAAGTTAAGTGGCCATTCTCTTTTTCCAATGAAATAGTTTTTTTTTAAATTTGGTTAATTAACTACATATTTAAAAGAATCTAATTTTTAAGGTAGAAAATGTTAATTTTTTTTTGATTATCCGTAATTTTTAATATTTAATTTATATTTATCATTTAAATATAACTTTTTATACAGCTAATGCATGTTTACCAACTACGAAGACTGTAAAGCAGTACGATAAATAACTTAACACTGTTACTAAAAAATAATTTGATTCATTGCTGATCATTAATTTATTTCTTACAAATTTTACTTCAGATATTCAAAATAATGTGTTCACATTCAAGGCATATGCATTCACATACATATACACGACTTTTATTCGCCACATATATTTCAGTATTTGTTATTCATTATTTATGGGACGATTTTACTATGAAAGAGTCATTCTCCCGCCCCCCTCTTTTGAGGTATCTTTGTTTTTAGTTATTAACTGTAAATCTGCATGCTACGGTAAAAGGCATTATTCGCTATGCCCCTATGTCAGGTGGCGCCGTCGAGTAAGAGAAATTGTCCCTCTCTAAGATCGCCAGAATGCATGGAGCCTTATAGGAAAATTTTTTAATAAATTAAAAAAAAAGGTTATAGAGAGTGAGTTGACCAAATGAATCAGTGACTTGAGTGTGTGTTATGTTAGTGTACAGTAATAAATTTTGTTTAGTGTTGTCATGTGTACTACAAGATTGGAAAAAAAAAACATAGATTGACCATGATAACACAGCCTATGTAAGTGTAGTATACATGCTTACACTTATGTGGAGCTTAAAGGACACAAGTAATCTACGGAAACGTAACATAAATGTGTAAAAGTTAACTTAACCTGTCCTTAGTATTTACGTTTATTGAACGCTGTGTTGTGAGAAATAGATAAATGTAAGCAGTACTTGTGTTTCTTAAGCTCCACACAAGTGCAAGCACGTATATGCAGTCTCATATATGCTGTGGTAGTACAGTCGCAATAGATGTTTTTATTTTTTCTAATCTTGTAGTACACATGACAACATCAAAAAAAAATTATTACTGTACACTAACATAATACACGCTCAAATCACTGATTCATTTGGTCAATCCAATCTTAATAACCTTTTTCTTAATTTATTAAAAATGTTCCTATTGGGATTATGCCTCTACCACGTGACCTCAGTACATATATGACTAATATAGAGGAGAAATAACACAGGTCTTACGGGAGGAATCTTGTTTTTATTTTTTTTTCGCACTTAAAAAGATATTGAGCTTTAAAAGGTTGTTAATTCCATGTTACTGACATTGTGAGAGTTAAGTAGTAATTTTTTTCCATTGGTGAATTCGTTTATGAAGGTTGAAACAGCGTTTTGAACGTATATGGAGTGATGTTTAACCCTACTTTGAGCTGTTTGTTTATCTCTGAGTATCAGCAGCAGTAGCGCAGCAGCAGCAACAGCTAAAACAAACAGCTCAAAGTAGGGTTAACGGCACTCCATATACGTTCAAAACGCTGTTTCAACCTTCATAAACGAATTCACCAAAGGAAAAAAATTACTACTTAACTCTCATAATGTCAGTAACATGGAATTAACAAACTTTTAAAGCTCAATATCTTTTTAAGTGCGAAAAAAAAATAAAAACAAGATTCCTCCCATAAGACCTGTGTTATTTTTCCTCTATATTAGTCATATATATATACTGAGGTCACGAGGTAGAGGCCTAATCCCAATAAGGCTTCATGCATTCTGGCAATCTTAGCGAGGGACAATTTCTCTCACTAGACGGCGCAACCTGACATAAGCGCGTAGTTAACAACAGTTACCTACTTATGGGATATCTTAGTGATTAGGTCATATAAAAAACACTATGTAGTTGCCTGGGAAAAAGTAACCGAACTCGAGCCCTCCAAGCAGTAAAAAAGCGCTTTGCTGTGGTAGCCACTGAGAACTCCTAACACTGCGTGCTATCTACTGTGACATTAGGAAATACCTGTAGCCGATATTACACTGTTGATAGCTTTGCTTGAATTTAAGAACATGTGTATCCCAATCATACATAAGAAAATTTTGGCTTGTAGCTAACTTAACGATAAGACCACTTTTCGTTAGGGCTGAGCCAGGAGACATTTGGAAAATGAATTGCAGCATTTTTAGATTCACAGGTCTCGTTTTCGTTATTATAACAAATTTCTGGCCTGTAGTTGTTGGTAAAGCTGTGAAATAGGAATAATAAGGCTGAGTTCAACGAAAATACATCAGGCAAATCGGTATAAATACTTATTTTTCGTCATTTGAAAATTCGAGTGTGCAAATCTTACGTAAACCATAGCGTGGTGGTCGAGGCTTAGTCTGCTTATCCAAAGTTACCTCGTCGCGCTATTGCGCGACTAGATCGTACTTTCCTACTAGATGATATTAATAATCGGGTAAAAAGAAAATAACTGCTAGCAATCACTTTACCAATTGCTAAAAAAAGTGTTAAATGTATGATTCCAGTTGTGAATCTTCCTTATAGAAAGTTTGTATTATATTACAACTCCTTATATGTATAAAATTGTTAAGGCAAAGATTCAGAAAGTGTTGCCCATGTTAATTGGCAATTTGAGTTATGCAACAATAAGAGATAAAAGAAAATTATGCGCCAAAAAGGTTTTATGTGAAAATTTTTACCATATGCATGTATATTTTGTACAAAAACAATGTATATATTTAAGCGTAATTGAAACATTGGTGAATACCTTCGTACTCTGCCCAGCATGGTATTCGCGACTTTGGGAAATAATAATGAATGTCATTCTACATGTTATTTTGCTCATGTGCAGTGACAGCCGACTGTTAGGGGGGCCGTAAATATATGGCCAGCCAGTGTACATGAAAATCTAAAAAGCTTCTTGGTTCAGTTTTATCAATAATTATCCTCATATCTATTACTAAACATTGGTTTAGTTCCTCTAATTTAAAATTTTTTTGATTTTACGGTAACTTGGAATACTCGTATAAATGAGATAAGTTCCAACTCGTGTAGCTGTCTGCAATTTATTTTTCATTTCTTAAGATAAGTGATATCTCGTTTTGAAAAAACTATAGATAAAACGTCAATGTTTGAAAATTGGTTTAGCCTTCGGTTGTCAGAAAATTTCAAATTTATAAAAAAACAGTTACTTAATACATTGAGATTTATTTGCTACTTGCACAATTTTAAAGCAGCGCCACCAAGGCAAAAACGAGAACTACTGGTCTGGCACAGCAGAAGGCAATATTCGCGATATGTGCTTGATACCTATAGGAACACAGCACCTCGATAGATACACGAAAGATTCTGTGTTTATTATATCACGAATTAATACAATTTCTCAAGTGGTACAATCCTATGTGAATAACTAAGGACAAAATTTGTACTACAAGCACTATAAGCGCTTGAGTATTACTTCAACACAAGTCCGTGTATTGTGTGATACGAGATATGTTTTATTAGTTTGCAATGTAGTCAACACAGACCGCCTCTGACCTATCAGAGAGCTCCATTAGCCCCTATACCGGCGTGTTCACACAGTATGTAAACACGTTTATACGATACGCTTAGAGGATCAGGCCCCAGCTAAAAACTCTAAGAAATACACAGTATCCAATGTATTTCACCGCGTTTTTTAATGAACATGCCTGAGTAAAATATGTACATTTTACTCATAATTTTATTAAAAATTTAACCCTTAGAATGGTTGTCGATGTATAAACACATAACTTTCTGATGATAGTAA
Organism: Copidosoma floridanum; assembly: GCF_036245765.1. Taxonomy (NCBI): domain Eukaryota; kingdom Metazoa; phylum Arthropoda; class Insecta; order Hymenoptera; family Encyrtidae; genus Copidosoma; species Copidosoma floridanum. The sequence goes on along the minus strand of NW_028321917.1, from coordinate 6,828,210 downwards.
TGCTTAGCAGTCTGCTAGCAGAAAACAAACCTATCGTTTAGTTTCACATATTCGCACAGGTATTGCTGCGATCGCTTTTTCAGCTTGTGCACGTAGCGAATACCATGATATTTTAAAAAGGTAGAAATTTGTTAGGTTGCAGAAAATTGAAGTTGAGGAAGGAAAAAAAGATGCACGCAATAATGACAATTTGCTTTATGTGTTCAGGATAATTTATCATATTTATTTCAAATGCTGTAAGTTTTTTAAGGTAGTAAAATTTTATACAGATGTGCACGAATACGAATATACAAAATTTATACATGTACAAATACAATCAAATAATTGATACAATATATTAATTCGATTGTGAAAGTCGAAAAAGGACGACTTTTGTAATCAATAAAATTTTAACTTTAGTTATTTTTTTCTAATTTAATAATACTTACTTACTAATTATTAAATATATATACTCAAATACACATTTAATTACAATATATAACAATTTTTTTATTTACTAGTTTTTTTTTTTTCATTTCTTTTTACTTAAATATACAAAAGAAAAATATATATAACACGAGGGTCCTTTTTTCTACTATACTAATTAAATCAAATATTTCAAACATCAAGTAAGATGTATAAAAAGAATCATATATAATAAAGAAAAGAAGAAATTGTTGATATAGATCTTAAAATTATACATCACTATACTTATATTATACCTATGTACTATACACTTAATGGCTAGAGTGACGGGCAGGAAGAGAAAAAAAGAAAACAATTAGCGGCACTTCTTCATGTTTTCATTCACGCATACTCGCTGTGTATATAGTCACTTCAATCTCGCGTTTACCACTCTATGAGAACCCATTCTCTCTTTCTCTTATATACACAATTTTTTCCACTATTCTACTAGTAGTACACTTCTTTCCACTATATTAATATTATATAAAATATTTCGTATCTCAAGTGAAATGTACAAAAAAAAAATATCATGCACAAGAAAAGAAATTTTATATAAATTTTTTTAACCTACAAATTGCTATACTTATATTAAATACACTAGACACTTAACGGTTTGAGTCACTTTTTGGTTTTACCAGGGAGAGTGCGGTTTCTTGCTCGGGTTCCACCTCAGGAATTTGAACAGTCTTTACAATTTCAATGTGATTTTTTTTAACTGGTGGTATATAATACGGTGTTGAGCGCATTCGGCGCTTTCTTGACCTCGAGTTAGCTGGTGACGAGGAGCAATCGTCCGGCTGGGGTACTTCCGGACGGCAGGAGGAAAAGTAGCTTGGGGAGCTGCGTGGTGGTGTCAGCTGGGAAACGATTTTGCGATTTTTTTGGTCCAACCATGGTAACATTAAACCAAGATCGGCAAGAGCGACCCATGGTGTTCTTAAATCTATGGCCAATTCCTTGACATTTGCACCCTCTTACTCCTGCTCCTCTTGGCTGACCAGTGAGGCACTGGATCTGCCGGGGCTCAGCGGCAAAGGATTCCTTAGCACCGGCTTCACATGGCTGTCACAACGAGCCCGCTTGTGATGAGAGGCGATGGAGTGTTCCTGATCATTTTCCGAATCATCTGATCGGACGCGCTTCCGATGCCTTGGAGAAAGGTAACATGAAGAAACTGCGTCCGGGGCTTGAATGGATGTTGGATGGATAGTATGATTGTGCTGGTCTCTGGATTAAGGTGACAGCGAGGAGGATGAGCGGGAAGAAGATAACACAGTCACAGATGATTCGGACTTTGGCTTCTGTTTGGCAAGACTAAAATCTAAAGCTACAGAAGCCGCAGCCTGCAGTGAACTAGCTACAGGAGCAGTACTTCCGCTGCTCGAGACCAAACCTGTTTTATTTAGGCACGATGTGCTCAGCTCCTTTTGATCCTAGAAACTTTCTCGATATTGCCGCCGCCTGCTATCCATCACATTCTTATTGTAAGAATTAAATGGGCGACATTGCTGCTGGTGTCGTCGCCAGGATGCGAGCTTACTCCGAAGTTTTTGAATAATGAAGATATCCACGTTCAAATCTACACTCACTTCGTAAGTCATGATTATAGTATCCTGGAGTTGTAACTATTACTTGAATTGCAGTAAAACAGCTTCTACTGTAATTGAGTTTCTGCACTTATGTCGATTTACTATTGTCTTATACTGATAGTCACCCTTCACTAGTCTTTTGATAAAACCTTATCCGACATCTACCGCACTATAGAACAGACGATTGACTGACTGGCTAGTTGCACTGAGCACAAGTTTCTTTAAATTATAAATGTAGATATGTATGCACTCATTAGTGTTGGGCTGCTTAGAAAGTTTGGAGAAGCTTCTTTCTCTATCCCTTACTTTACCTCGGTCTATTATCACTGCATCGGGGGAGAGTGATAACGGAATAACAATATGAGCGTGCAGCCTTATCACAGCGTCGCTGTGTTTTTTTTTCGACACTTTTTCATGTCACTACTGAAGAAGTTGAATCTACTGCTTTCTTTTTGCTTAATAAAAAAAGTGAATAATAATTTACTAAATCTCCCGAGTTTAGTGATTACCAGTCGTTTCTTTGCTATTCTACGTTATTGTACGATGGGGAAAGTATGTACCATCCTAATTAAGGTTTTAAAAAAAATATCTTATCGTAGAAGATCTTGAATTTACTAAGAATTATTCTTTTTCAACAATTAATACTTAGTTTTCCTAAGAAATTAAAATCAATATGGAAGCATTTGTATACTGTAATCAGTGTAAAAAAAACGTAGTAAGGAATACTTAATCGATAGGTAGTTTGCGAGTACGGCCGTGATTCTTCAGAATCATGGGGAAAGAGGTGCAGAAGAAGCTTGGAAAATTCGACCAAGGGAAAAGCCGAAGACATGACCTTGTTTCAAGAAATTCTTGTTCTTGACTTTGGCAATGAGAAGCGGTCGCAGATTTTGAAGAACGACACAAGTATGGACTTAAAAGAGACCAGTACGTTTGTGTGTGTCTGTACTCTTGACTTCGTGGAACGTACAGCAATACAGTATATGAACAAAATTGAATGCGTATTTAAAACATTTTTTTTTATAGTAAGAAAAAATTTCTACAATATTCATTGTTATCATTATTTTTCTAGAGTTTTTTTAGAGTTTCACTTTTATTGAATTTATAGTTCAAAGACTGGCAAACAAAATGAAATTTGTAATTTTCAGGAAAATAAAGCATTTAAATTTCTATTATGACTATGAGGACTTTTTCAGGACAATGGAACCATACTCAAAATTTTTCAGGATAACGAAAAATTCAGCTTTCCGATGTTCAATACATTAATGCCAAGTCAAAGCAACAAAAAAACCTTTGTCTCGTACAATCTTGAAAATTTATTTTATTTACGGATAAGCTATATTATCACGTAGCGACTAACGAGCAAGAAAGTTAAATTTCTCGATTTATCATTACAAGCATAGCTGAACAGCCAAACCTGCACGTAGACGTGCGATTACTAGTTTTATGTTATCGTTGGCTTGATTTTGGTTCAATTGTTTTTCTGTTTTTTAGTATTGAAAAGACATTCCAAGTCACGACTTGATAGCGTGAAAAATAAAATTGCATAATGATACAAATTGACGTCATTAACAAAACTGTTATGAAATTGAAAATTAATTAAAAATTTTCATTCATACCTGCAACACAACCATATATTAATAATTAAATTGAATTGCAAAGAAAAAACCAACAGATTTTTATTGTACGCATGTGCAGACAAAATCGTAAGTTGAGTCATGCACATTGCCCGAGTCCCATGATGTATTTGATTAGTTTTCACGTTAAATCAACAAGAAAATGAATAATCGACTTTACAATTATATGAATACATTTCACATATTTTGATGATTGATCACGCTCGACTTACGTCTCAAGACATTATAATCTACAAAAATATTTAAAAAAAATTATTTCTATATCAATACTTATATTTTTCCACAGAATAGCTCTTACTATGAAAATTTTATTATAGTCAAATGTGAGATTTTAGGGTTCATTAGTAATCTTCTCTTTTGACACATACGTCATTTACAGCATATTTATAATATCAATAAATTTCTTTCACAGAGCTACAATTAAAGGAATAACTGAAGTTTTATCAAAGTAAACACGATAAAACTTAATATATTTACTTACACAGCACTTTTTAGTCTTCGTTTTTATGATAAATTGAAATGAACATCATTATCAATTAGGTTAAAAATAATTTCCTCATTAAATACTGGAAGATTTCTTGAGTCATTTTAAGTGAAACTGCGAGTAAAATTAGTTTCTTACTTATAAGCTATCTTGTTATGTATACAGATAAAGATATAATAATAATATATTATATAATGATATAATAATATGAGGTTAAGCAGCTTAACGGTATGATCTTCATTTTCGTACTAAGCGCCAACTTGTCGAAAAAAGTTATCTACACCTGATACATATTTTAGACTCATTATCACGTTTCAATTGAAATAAAATAAATTCCGAAAATAAAATGAAATAAATAAAAAAACCATACTTTTGGTGTTTTCTCCAGTTAAAAAAAAAAAGGTGTTTATGTATTTGTAACGTAACGAAGATCTTGACCATTACAAGCGTTTTTCGATTCACAGGATATAATTTAATTTTTTGTATTGTTACGTACGATATGCTGGGCATATCATACTGACTCACCCGAGTAACGATAATCCTACGTAACAGTATCTTCAATGATTATTTTTGTAATGAAGATGTCTTTAAAAAATTAAGAAAAAAAATTTTTTTTTAAATCAGAAGTCCATATTAAGAAAATGTCTATTTATTTCCAAATGTCAGTAGCGTTTAAGCTGTTGAGTTACAAGCCTATTTATATTTTGGACACCATATGTTTTTTATACTGTGTGGAATTAAAACTTTTTTTTCAGTGAGTCGGTAATTGGCTATTATTCTTATCAACAACATTATTATCCAGCATTTAGCGATTTGTTGTATTTAAAATGTATTGTAGGATGTTTGACTTTACCAAGTGAAATAAATTTGAGACAAAAAGTTTTTCCACATAATGGCTCATAAAGTTTACAAAAACTTGACGTAATATAAACATGATTGTTTGTTGCTTTAGAAAGAGAACGGCATTACCATAATTTAATTACAGGTTTATTAAGGTATTTTTATTAAATTATCCTTATTTAGTTTATTATACGCAAGTATACTGTTCAAGTCGCTTGGGTAAGGTTGCGTTACTTACGCCAACGGTGTTTTTTCCTCTAAAATAGGTTGATCATTGTGCTTCATTTTTTTCACCACGAAATTAGAAAACAACATATTTAAAATAAACCACACGAAACAAATATTGCTTTATTTCCTTGAAAAAGACTTCATAGTTAATTTTTATGTTCATTATTGGTAGAACTTACAAGAAGAACACTGAAACATGCGAAAATCACTTTAGTAACGTCAAAATTATAGTCTTAAGACTACATCAGTTATTTATTTAAACAGCAAACCTGTTTTTTGTTTGCTTATTGTTAATAGATACTTACACCCCCCTGATTTGGTGTTATCATACGGAGAATGGCGTCTACTTTGGCTGATATACCTTACAAAAAACGGATCATTAAATGAATTTTGTTGTTTGAAATTCGCGCGAAATTTATAGCTGCAAACACCTACTTTTAATATTTATTACTTGCACATGATTATAGCTACTTTATTATCAATTATAGCTTTTGTATTACGCGCCTCTTTCTTACAATCAAATGTAGTCCCCCTACCCCTGCAGTTGGAGCAACTTCTTTTAACGTTATAAAAGTAAAATATATTCTCAGCAGAATGTTTAGCGCTACTAAAAGCCCTCGAATTTCTTATAATTTACGAGGCTCAAGACGTAATAGGAATTTTCGATTAGTTTGGATTCCTGCCCATTTAGGTATAGTAGAAAATAAAAAAGTTAATAAATTAGCCAAATTAGCAGGGGATAACGGGCCTCCCCTCAATGTTGAAATCCCTGCCACTGATCTTATCACTAGATTTAGAAAGATGTGTCAAAATTACAATGAGTCGAGCTTGTTAGCTATGTTTGAAACTAAAGGCACTTGGTACTACAAATCATTTCACAAACCTAGATTAAAAGCATGGTTCTTTAATTTTAACATTTCACGCAAAGCCATCGTTTCATTGAATCAAATAAGAAGTGGCCATACCTCACTCAACTGTGCCTTGTATAGACTTAATATTGTAAACAGCAATTTATGTGAATGTGGTGTATATATAGATGACATAGAACATACATTTTGGCAATGTAGCAGCTTTGACAAAGAACGATCTGTGATGCTCAAAAAGCTTTATACTCCACTCCATGGATAATATTGCATCTTTATTCTTCCTTCAATGATGTCTATTGGGTAAAGCACGACATTACCGTCATATTCATTGCCTTGGCAGTATTTGTGACTTTTGCTGTGAGTGTATCAATTTATTTAATTAAAAATTTTTCTTAGCTATAAATGAAAACAATTTTATCAAATCCTTTGGCAGATAATTTTTTTTTTTCTTTCTTCAAATATCTTGAGTTTGGTACGTAAAGATGAAACAATCGCTCTAACGGCAGCAAAAAACAAAAATGGATTACACTAAATGGGTGCGAGCCACGTTTACGCTCGTCTTACTCTTTGGATTGCAGAACTTACTATACTGCTTGTGGTTCTGCATCGACAAGACAAAACCTACATTAATTTACTTGCAATCCATTAATTTTAAGTCATCTTTCCGAGTAAGATTATACATACTATGAAATATTAATCAATAAAGATAATGACAATGACAATGATAATAGTTATAAGAATATTGTTTTTCAGGGAACTTTCGTATCTTTTATCTTCTGCTTCTTGAACGACGAAGTCCAAGCAGTTATGAGGAAAAATTTATTTTCGTCAAATAATAATAACAACAATACTAAAAATATCAGACCATCCCATCTCTCTAAAGGATAATTGTCAAAGAGACATCAAAGGAAAAAATTAAAAGTAAAAAACTGGAAAAAAGATAAATAGAAAATTATAGTTCGAGTGTATCTACAATCCGTATAAATTTTTAGGCACGAGTAATATATAAATTAAAATTCAATCTCCAAATGAGTATGAAAATTTGAAAATAGGCCATTACGAACACTTAATTCTTTTACTAGTTGTCCATCATTCTCATTATTTCGTACAATTGTATTTCTACAGATTCAATAGGACTAGTGGATTTTTCTGCACAATTTTTCTGTTGATTAAGGAAATATGTTTATATTTGTTCCCGTAATTCGTAGAACTTATTAATTACATAAAGTATATGTATCGATTTTCTTCGCATTTAGCGCGAAAATTTATTGTAAAATGTACGAGTATACAGTAGGATTTTTTACACGTATTTTTTGTGGATTTTTGTATGGTGTATAGTATGCTTGGTTTTTTTTTTAAACTATGAAATTATACATTTTATTTTTAATGATCATGTACAGCCTATAAACTGCGGCCAAATCAGGTCTCTTTTTTTTCTACTACTGTCTATTTTTACTTGACAATTTTTCAATGGAAAAAGATGATTGCTCATTTAGAAAAGTTATTATGCAAATATATGTATTCTTATCAAGATTTAAAACTGAAGAAAAGGTATTTATGTACTCGTAAATTGATGCAAAAATAATCCTTGTAAAAAAAGTTAAACGTTTAAACGTTAAAAAAAAAAAGCCAAAAGAAATCACGTTAATTACACTAAAAATAACTACAGTTAAAATTTTGATGCTGCATAAAGATTCATACTTTTTTTTAAAATAACATTGTTCTTTCAGTTTTTTGTTAAAAAAATGTATTGTTTATGTTTATTATTTTGTGTACATATTAGATAAAAAAGACTCGAAAATATGTAATTTGTAATTGATATTAAAAGTTAAAATCTGGGCTGGTATTACGAAACAACACTGTAATTATAATTCTTAATATTTACTCTAACGCAATATCCGTACAATTGAGTATAATATAAATCCCCATAAAAAAACTAACTTTTATATAAAGTAAAAGGTAAGGCGAGTTTGATGTGTTTCAAATACATCTAAAATAATCATGTTTACAAAACTAATAACGTTATACAGTAAAAAAAAAGTTATTTTCATAGCAAAGACTATAATATCTCCAAGTGTTTCAGTTAATATGTTTCTAATAATACTTATTTGAAAATATTTGGCGAAATAAAATATTCAAAAAGTAATAAGATTAACAAAAAATAGTCAATTTTGTTGCCACGTCAAAGAGTTTTTATAAACATGAAATTATTTATGACTAGAATAAATATCTTAATTTAAATATTTAATTAAATAAAAATTTTTTCACAAAATAATTGAACGTTTGAAAAGTGATGAGATCAGTTAAAATTATTCAAGTTTATTGATACATCAAAGAGTTATAATTTACTAAAAATTATTCAGTATTTAAATAAAAATTTTTATAAAAATATCTGAGTGCATTAAAAATTTCACAAAACGAAATGGAAGATTTAGAAAGTAATGAGATGTAAAAGAAAAAGTCAAGTTTTTGACATAACATATATATTGTAATACTTAAATAAGTTATGTATTAATTTTTATAATACTTTTGAGGTACTGAATAACAAATAGTCAAGCCTAATGTTTTATTTTCATTATAAAATCAAAAAATGTCAACATTTGAAAAAGTTAATAAATCTGTATAACTTGCTGGCCCGGGTTTATACTGTTTTTTAGCAAACAATAAAAATAACGTTTAGAAAAAAAAATAATTTTTAATTTATATATAAATATCTGTGATCAGGCATATGATAGAAAAATTAAACTCCATCATTGTTTGGTAAACCAAAACATCTGACGTATCACTAGAAATGTGATTTAAATAACTTTCCGCGTCTGTTAATGCCGTATTCCGATTTATGCACCACCGCGTATCTTTTCAGTAGATGGGCTCAAGTGCATAGCACCCTATTATTTATTGTAGATCGACTTGTAATAATAACGTTTGAAATTCAAAATAGTATTACAAAAATGTTGAGAGATATCATTTTTAATTTAGACCAGTGATAAATGTAAAACAAATTTTAGCAAAATAATGAATATTGCATGTGTGCACATATCTTCTTCAGTTTTAAGGGTATCAAGCAACTCTTTGGAAAAAAGCACATAAAAATATGGAAAATTTTTCGTTTAGAATTTACATCCTTTGCATTGGCATCTTTGTAGTAAAGATATAAATAATTTGTATGCACTCACACACAGTGCACAAAACCTTTTGGTAAAATCATATTTTTCTCTAACGACCCATGAGCATATATATGTACTTAGAAAATGTGTCATTTTGTCAAAATATAAGGCATTTTTGTGAAGCTGCTGTGTTGACGAAATAGTCACCCAATTCATGACAAAAGAAGCTAATGCTTTGAATAATACTTAAATTTCCGATAAAGACTATATTTTTTTTTTACATTCAAACGAAGATTCAACTAATATGTAGGTCCCAGATAAATTTGACCCCCTTCTCCTGCCCATAGGATATTACTTTTGATGAATGCAATGAATAGCTAACAACAAATTTTCTGACACGCTTTCCCGTAAAAATGATGCTTAGATGATTAAAACATATTCATGTTTAAAAAAAAGTATGGAGACGATTAACAGTGCTCAAAATCTGTACGAGACCATTAATTTTTATTTCTTGAGGCATCCATTAGGACAAACATAAGAGATCATTCGAGATTAGTATACTCGCTCTGGGAATCTGCACCATTAGTTATTAATATTACTTCTTTGCAACATTAAAACTACTTTATCTCGAAAAACAGTGTCTAAAGTAAGACTTATGGAATTAACTTGTTCAGAAAAAATAAAAGTAATTCGTTTTTTGCAGAAAAAACTGAAAAATATTTAGAAATTTTGTTTTTTTTTAAGTGATGTCGTATAAAAATTAAATATAAAAATATTTATAGGAGAAAAAAAATTTGGTCATAGATGGGTTTCGACCCCATGTGAGTGCGTTTTTATCAGGAAAAAAAAAAAAATAATAAATTGATTACAAAAAAATGTGTGTGCACTCGGTGCATCACAAGGGGTTCGAAGAGGTGAGGTCGTTCACAAAGAGGGGTATAATCTGAGACAAGATTCTCTATACCCCTAGACGGGTCACGTACCATCGGTATCTCCTGGCAACTCAATGTTCAATATGACTAGCGCCTTCATACGCGCTTAACCACTCGACCACCGAGCTCTTGTTTTCCAATTCGTTAAATAGTCCATTTGAAGCTAGCATAGATAAAAAATGCCATTAAGCAAGACACTCGTGAATGTGTTAATTGCTTAGCGTTGTAGTCAATATATCTATATGTCCGACCGACGTTTCTGCAGTCGGTCATATAGATATACACTGGTAATATGTGTATAGTAAACATACCCAGTGGGTCAGTACACTTAAATATATTAAAAAAAAAAAAGATATACTGGTAAGGTGATATTTCATTGTGCTTCATTTTTTTCACCACGAAATTAGAAAACAACATATTTAAAATAAACCACACGAAACAAATATTGCTTTATTTCCTTGAAGAAGACTTCATAGTTAATTTTTATGTTCATTATTGGTAGAACTTACAAGAAGAACACTGAAACATGCGAAAATCACTTTAGTAACGTCAAAATTATAGTCTTAAGACTACATCAGTTATTTATTTAAACAGCAAACCTGTTTTTTGTTTGCTTATTGTTAATAGATACTTACACCCCCCTGATTTGGTGTTATCATACGGAGAATGGCGTCTACTTTGGCTGATATACCTTACAAAAAACGGATCATTAAATGAATTTTGTTGTTTGAAATTCGCGCGAAATTTATAGCTGCAAACACCTACTTTTAATATTTATTACTTGCACATGATTATAGCTACTTTATTATCAATTATAGCTTTTGTATTACGCGCCTCTTTCTTACAATCAAATGTAGTCCCCCTACCCCTGCAGTTGGAGCAACTTCTTTTAACGTTATAAAAGTAAAATATATTCTCAGCAGAATGTTTAGCGCTACTAAAAGCCCTCGAATTTCTTATAATTTACGAGGCTCAAGACGTAATAGGAATTTTCGATTAGTTTGGATTCCTGCCCATTTAGGTATAGTAGAAAATAAAAAAGTTAATAAATTAGCCAAATTAGCAGGGGATAACGGGCCTCCCCTCAATGTTGAAATCCCTGCCACTGATCTTATCACTAGATTTAGAAAGATGTGTCAAAATTATAATGAGTCGAGCTTGTTAGCTATGTTTGAAACTAAAGGCACTTGGTACTACAAATCATTTCACAAACCTAGATTAAAAGCATGGTTCTTTAATTTTAACATTTCACGCAAAGCCATCGTTTCATTGAATCAAATAAGAAGTGGCCATACCTCACTCAACTGTGCCTTGTATAGACTTAATATTGTAAACAGCAATTTATGTGAATGTGGTGTATATATAGATGACATAGAACATACATTTTGGCAATGTAGCAGCTTTGACAAAGAACGATCTGTGATGCTCAAAAAGCTTTATACTCCACTCCATGGATAATATTGCATCTTTATTCTTCCTTCAATGATGTCTATTGGGTAAAGCACGACATTACCGTCATATTCATTGCCTTGGCAGTATTTGTGACTTTTGCTGTGAGTGTATCAATTTATTTAATTAAAAATTTTTCTTAGCTATAAATGAAAACAATTTTATCAAATCCTTTGGCAGATAATTTTTTTTTTTCTTTCTTCAAATATCTTGAGTTTGGTACGTAAAGATGAAACAATCGCTCTAACGGCAGCAAAAAACAAAAATGGATTACACTAAATGGGTGCGAGCCACTCGTCTTACTCTTTGGATTGCAGAACTTACTATACTGCTTGTGGTTCTGCATCGACAAGACAAAACCTACATTAATTTACTTGCAATCCATTAATTTTAAGTCATCTTTCCGAGTAAGATTATACATACTATGAAATATTAATCAATAAAGATAATGACAATGACAATGATAATAGTTATAAGAATATTGTTTTTCAGGGAACTTTCGTATCTTTTATCTTCTGCTTCTTGAACGACGAAGTCCAAGCAGTTATGAGGAAAAATTTATTTTCGTCAAATAATAATAACAACAATACTAAAAATATCAGACCATCCCATCTCTCTAAAGGATAATTGTCAAAGAGACATCAAAGGAAAAAATTAAAAGTAAAAAACTGAAAAAAAGATAAATAGAAAATTATAGTTCGAGTGTATCTACAATCCGTATAAATTTTTAGGCACGAGTAATATATAAATTAAAATTCAATCTCCAAATGAGTATGAAAATTTGAAAATAGGCCATTACGAACACTTAATTCTTTTACTAGTTGTCCATCATTCTCATTATTTCGTACAATTGTATTTCTACAGATTCAATAGGACTAGTGGATTTTTCTGCACAATTTTTCTGTTGATTAAGGAAATATGTTTATATTTGTTCCCGTAATTCGTAGAACTTATTAATTACATAAAGTATATGTATCGATTTTCTTCGCATTTAGCGCGAAAATTTATTGTAAAATGTACGAGTATACAGTAGGATTTTTTACACGTATTTTTTGTGGATTTTTGTATGGTGTATAGTATGCTTGGTTTTTTTTTTAAACTATGAAATTATACATTTTATTTTTAATGATCATGTACAGCCTATAAACTGCGGCCAAATCAGGTCTCTTTTTTTTCTACTACTGTCTATTTTTACTTGACAATTTTTCAATGGAAAAAGATGATTGCTCATTTAGAAAAGTTATTATGCAAATATATGTATTCTTATCAAGATTTAAAACTGAAGAAAAGGTATTTATGTACTCGTAAATTGATGCAAAAATAATCCTTGTAAAAAAAGTTAAACGTTTAAACGTTAAAAAAAAAAAGCCAAAAGAAATCACGTTAATTACACTAAAAATAACTACAGTTAAAATTTTGATGCTGCATAAAGATTCATACTTTTTTTTAAAATAACATTGTTCTTTCAGTTTTTTGTTAAAAAAATGTATTGTTTATGTTTATTATTTTGTGTACATATTAGATAAAAAAGACTCGAAAATATGTAATTTGTAATTGATATTAAAAGTTAAAATCTGGGCTGGTATTACGAAACAACACTGTAATTATAATTCTTAATATTTACTCTAACGCAATATCCGTACAATTGAGTATAATATAAATCCCCATAAAAAAACTAACTTTTATATAAAGTAAAAGGTAAGGCGAGTTTGATGTGTTTCAAATACATCTAAAATAATCATGTTTACAAAACTAATAACGTTATACAGTAAAAAAAAAGTTATTTTCATAGCAAAGACTATAATATCTCCAAGTGTTTCAGTTAATATGTTTCGAATAATACTTATTTGAAAATATTTGGCGAAATAAAATATTCAAAAAGTAATAAGATCAACAAAAAATAGTCAATTTTGTTGCCACGTCAAAGAGTTTTTATAAACATGAAATTATTTATGACTAGAATAAATATCTTAATTTAAATATTTAATTAAATAAAAATTTTTTCACAAAATAATTGAACGTTTGAAAAGTGATGAGATCAGTTAAAATTATTCAAGTTTATTGATACATCAAAGAGTTATAATTTACTAAAAATTATTCAGTATTTAAATAAAAATTTTTATAAAAATATCTGAGTGCATTAAAAATTTCACAAAACGAAATGGAAGATTTAGAAAGTAATGAGATGTAAAAGAAAAAGTCAAGTTTTTGACATAACATATATATTGTAATACTTAAATAAGTTATGTATTAATTTTTATAATACTTTTGAGGTACTGAATAACAAATAGTCAAGCCTAATGTTTTATTTTCATTATAAAATCAAAAAATGTCAACATTTGAAAAAGTTAATAAATCTGTATAACTTGCTGGCCCGGGTTTATACTGTTTTTTAGCAAACAATAAAAATAACGTTTAGAAAAAAAAATAATTTTTAATTTATATATAAATATCTGTGATCAGGCATATGATAGAAAAATTAAACTCCATCATTGTTTGGTAAACCAAAACATCTGACGTATCACTAGAAATGTGATTTAAATAACTTTCCGCGTCTGTTAATGCCGTATTCCGATTTATGCACCACCGCGTATCTTTTCAGTAGATGGGCTCAAGTGCATAGCACCCTATTATTTATTGTAGATCGACTTGTAATAATAACGTTTGAAATTCAAAATAGTATTACAAAAATGTTGAGAGATATCATTTTTAATTTAGACCAGTGATAAATGTAAAACAAATTTTAGCAAAATAATGAATATTGCATGTGTGCACATATCTTCTTCAGTTTTAAGGGTATCAAGCAACTCTTTGGAAAAAAGCACATAAAAATATGGAAAATTTTTCGTTTAGAATTTACATCCTTTGCATTGGCATCTTTGTAGTAAAGATATAAATAATTTGTATGCACTCACACACAGTGCACAAAACCTTTTGGTAAAATCATATTTTTCTCTAACGACCCATGAGCATATATATGTACTTAGAAAATGTGTCATTTTGTCAAAATATAAGGCATTTTTGTGAAGCTGCTGTGTTGACGAAATAGTCACCCAATTCATGACAAAAGAAGCTAATGCTTTGAATAATACTTAAATTTCCGATAAAGACTATATTTTTTTTTTACATTCAAACGAAGATTCAACTAATATGTAGGTCCCAGATAAATTTGACCCCCTTCTCCTGCCCATAGGATATTACTTTTGATGAATGCAATGAATAGCTAACAACAAATTTTCTGACACGCTTTCCCGTAAAAATGATGCTTAGATGATTAAAACATATTCATGTTTGAAAAAAAGTATGGAGACGATTAACAGTGCTCAAAATCTGTACGAGACCATTAATTTTTATTTCTTGAGGCATCCATTAGGACAAGCATAAGAGATCATTCGAGATTAGTATACTCGCTCTGGGAATCTGCACCATTAGTTATTAATATTACTTCTTTGCAACATTAAAACTACTTTATCTCGAAAAACAGTGTCTAAAGTAAGACTTATGGAATTAACTTGTTCAGAAAAAATAAAAGTAATTCGTTTTTTGCAGAAAAAACTGAAAAATATTTAGAAATTTTGTTTTTTTTTAAGTGATGTCGTATAAAAATTAAATATAAAAATATTTATAGGAGAAAAAAAATTTGGTCATAGATGGGTTTCGACCCCATGTGAGTGCGTTTTTATCAGGAAAAAAAAAAAAATAATAAATTGATTACAAAAAAATGTGTGTGCACTCGGTGCATCACAAGGGGTTCGAAGAGGTGAGGTCGTTCACAAAGAGGGGTATAATCTGAGACAAGATTCTCTATACCCCTAGACGGGTCACGTACCATCGGTATCTCCTGGCAACTCAATGTTCAATATGACTAGCGCCTTCATACGCGCTTAACCACTCGACCACCGAGCTCTTGTTTTCCAATTCGTTAAGGAGGCTTGGGCGTTTGGTGTCGTATCTATTGAGGGGCCCCTGTGGGGTACTTGTCATACAAATGATTCTTTGTAATATTTTTTTTATAATCATTTTGATTGTACACATGTGTGAATAAAATAGCAATAATACGCGGAAAAGTCATTGGGAAAATCGATATTAAAAAATTTATTAGTTTTCCCGAGGTACCTTGTGTAAAAATGACGGCCCTGCCACGATAAAGCTGACAACACTGTACTCTCTTGCTCTCATCTGCTATTATATACCTATACTTGTGTTTGACTTAAATTTTCATGCTTGTATTTTTATGAATGTACAGCGCATGCGCACTTATAGTACCTGAACAAAACAATTCTCATGTTCGATGTTTTCCTCGCTATTTTCTCAAAATTTAACGTGTTGATCCTATTCTTTTTTTTAAATAATAGATTCTTTATACTTTCAAGTACATGTACCAATTTAATAAGTGGGCCCACAGCTTTTTATTGCGGTAAGGTAGTCTATTGAATTTCGGGTTCCGTAAGGTTGCGTGTTAAAATGACGAATTTTCACAAGCGATTTTCTCGAAAATAAATGTGTTGACCTACCTATTTTATTTTCCTAAAAAAATCTAGCAAACTTTATCTATATAATCTCTGAATTTCAGACCTAGCCAGCATTTAATTCAAAATCGCCCAAGCCTCCTTAAATAGTCCATTTGAAGCTAGCATAGATAAAAAATGCCATTAAGCAAGACACTCGTGAATGTGTTAATTGCTTAGCGTTGTAGTCAATATATCTATATGTCCGACCGACGTTTCTGCAGTCGGTCATATAGATATACACTGGTAATATGTGTATAGTAAACATACCCAGTGGGTCAGTACACTTAAATATATTTAAAAAAAAAAAGATATACTGGTAAGGTGATATTTCATTGTGCTTCATTTTTTTCACCACGAAATTAGAAAACAACATATTTAAAATAAACCACACGAAACAAATATTGCTTTATTTCCTTGAAGAAGACTTCATAGTTAATTTTTATGTTCATTATTGGTAGAACTTACAAGAAGAACACTGAAACATGCGAAAATCACTTTAGTAACGTCAAAATTATAGTCTTAAGACTACATCAGTTATTTATTTAAACAGCAAACCTGTTTTTTGTTTGCTTATTGTTAATAGATACTTACACCCCCCTGATTTGGTGTTATCATACGGAGAATGGCGTCTACTTTGGCTGATATACCTTACAAAAAACGGATCATTAAATGAATTTTGTTGTTTGAAATTCGCGCGAAATTTATAGCTGCAAACACCTACTTTTAATATTTATTACTTGCACATGATTATAGCTACTTTATTATCAATTATAGCTTTTGTATTACGCGCCTCTTTCTTACAATCAAATGTAGTCCCCCTACCCCTGCAGTTGGAGCAACTTCTTTTAACGTTATAAAAGTAAAATATATTCTCAGCAGAATGTTTAGCGCTACTAAAAGCCCTCGAATTTCTTATAATTTACGAGGCTCAAGACGTAATAGGAATTTTCGATTAGTTTGGATTCCTGCCCATTTAGGTATAGTAGAAAATAAAAAAGTTAATAAATTAGCCAAATTAGCAGGGGATAACGGGCCTCCCCTCAATGTTGAAATCCCTGCCACTGATCTTATCACTAGATTTAGAAAGATGTGTCAAAATTATAATGAGTCGAGCTTGTTAGCTATGTTTGAAACTAAAGGCACTTGGTACTACAAATCATTTCACAAACCTAGATTAAAAGCATGGTTCTTTAATTTTAACATTACACGCAAAGCCATCGTTTCATTGAATCAAATAAGAAGTGGCCATACCTCACTCAACTGTGCCTTGTATAGACTTAATATTGTAAACAGCAATTTATGTGAATGTGGTGTATATATAGATGACATAGAACATACATTTTGGCAATGTAGCAGCTTTGACAAAGAACGATCTGTGATGCTCAAAAAGCTTTATACTCCACTCCATGGATAATATTGCATCTTTATTCTTCCTTCAATGATGTCTATTGGGTAAAGCACGACATTACCGTCATATTCATTGCCTTGGCAGTATTTGTGACTTTTGCTGTGAGTGTATCAATTTATTTAATTAAAAATTTTTCTTAGCTATAAATGAAAACAATTTTATCAAATCCTTTGGCAGATAATTTTTTTTTTTCTTTCTTCAAATATCTTGAGTTTGGTACGTAAAGATGAAACAATCGCTCTAACGGCAGCAAAAAACAAAAATGGATTACACTAAATGGGTGCGAGCCACGTTTACGCTCGTCTTACTCTTTGGATTGCAGAACTTACTATACTGCTTGTGGTTCTGCATCGACAAGACAAAACCTACATTAATTTACTTGCAATCCATTAATTTTAAGTCATCTTTCCGAGTAAGATTATACATACTATGAAATATTAATCAATAAAGATAATGACAATGACAATGATAATAGTTATAAGAATATTGTTTTTCAGGGAACTTTCGTATCTTTTATCTTCTGCTTCTTGAACGACGAAGTCCAAGCAGTTATGAGGAAAAATTTATTTTCGTCAAATAATAATAACAACAATACTAAAAATATCAGACCATCCCATCTCTCTAAAGGATAATTGTCAAAGAGACATCAAAGGAAAAAATTAAAAGTAAAAAACTGGAAAAAAGATAAATAGAAAATTATAGTTCGAGTGTATCTACAATCCGTATAAATTTTTAGGCACGAGTAATATATAAATTAAAATTCAATCTCCAAATGAGTATGAAAATTTGAAAATAGGCCATTACGAACACTTAATTCTTTTACTAGTTGTCCATCATTCTCATTATTTCGTACAATTGTATTTCTACAGATTCAATAGGACTAGTGGATTTTTCTGCACAATTTTTCTGTTGATTAAGGAAATATGTTTATATTTGTTCCCGTAATTCGTAGAACTTATTAATTACATAAAGTATATGTATCGATTTTCTTCGCATTTAGCGCGAAAATTTATTGTAAAATGTACGAGTATACAGTAGGATTTTTTACACGTATTTTTTGTGGATTTTTGTATGGTGTATAGTATGCTTGGTTTTTTTTTTAAACTATGAAATTATACATTTTATTTTTAATGATCATGTACAGCCTATAAACTGCGGCCAAATCAGGTCTCTTTTTTTTCTACTACTGTCTATTTTTACTTGACAATTTTTCAATGGAAAAAGATGATTGCTCATTTAGAAAAGTTATTATGCAAATATATGTATTCTTATCAAGATTTAAAACTGAAGAAAAGGTATTTATGTACTCGTAAATTGATGCAAAAATAATCCTTGTAAAAAAAGTTAAACGTTTAAACGTTAAAAAAAAAAAGCCAAAAGAAATCACGTTAATTACACTAAAAATAACTACAGTTAAAATTTTGATGCTGCATAAAGATTCATACTTTTTTTTAAAATAACATTGTTCTTTCAGTTTTTTGTTAAAAAAATGTATTGTTTATGTTTATTATTTTGTGTACATATTAGATAAAAAAGACTCGAGAATATGTAATTTGAAATTGATATTAAAAGTTAAAATCTGGGCTGGTATTACGAAACAACACTGTAATTATAATTCTTAATATTTACTCTATCGCAATATCCGTACAATTGAGTATAATATAAATCCCCATAAAAAAACTAACTTTTATATAAAGTAAAAGGTAAGGCGAGTTTGATGTGTTTCAAATACATCTAAAATAATCATGTTTACAAAACTAATAACGTTATACAGTAAAAAAAAAGTTATTTTCATAGCAAAGACTATAATATCTCCAAGTGTTTCAGTTAATATGTTTCGAATAATACTTATTTGAAAATATTTGGCGAAATAAAATATTCAAAAAGTAATAAGATCAACAAAAAATAGTCAATTTTGTTGCCACGTCAAAGAGTTTTTATAAACATGAAATTATTTATGACTAGAATAAATATCTTAATTTAAATATTTAATTAAATAAAAATTTTTTCACAAAATAATTGAACGTTTGAAAAGTGATGAGATCAGTTAAAATTATTCAAGTTTATTGATACATCAAAGAGTTATAATTTACTAAAAATTATTCAGTATTTAAATAAAAATTTTTATAAAAATATCTGAGTGCATTAAAAATTTCACAAAACGAAATGGAAGATTTAGAAAGTAATGAGATGTAAAAGAAAAAGTCAAGTTTTTGACATAACATATATATTGTAATACTTAAATAAGTTATGTATTAATTTTTATAATACTTTTGAGGTACTGAATAACAAATAGTCAAGCCTAATGTTTTATTTTCATTATAAAATCAAAAAATGTCAACATTTGAAAAAGTTAATAAATCTGTATAACTTGCTGGCCCGGGTTTATACTGTTTTTTAGCAAACAATAAAAATAACGTTTAGAAAAAAAAATAATTTTTAATTTATATATAAATATCTGTGATCAGGCATATGATAGAAAAATTAAACTCCATCATTGTTTGGTAAACCAAAACATCTGACGTATCACTAGAAATGTGATTTAAATAACTTTCCGCGTCTGTTAATGCCGTATTCCGATTTATGCACCACCGCGTATCTTTTCAGTAGATGGGCTCAAGTGCATAGCACCCTATTATTTATTGTAGATCGACTTGTAATAATAACGTTTGAAATTCAAAATAGTATTACAAAAATGTTGAGAGATATCATTTTTAATTTAGACCAGTGATAAATGTAAAACAAATTTTAGCAAAATAATGAATATTGCATGTGTGCACATATCTTCTTCAGTTTTAAGGGTATCAAGCAACTCTTTGGAAAAAAGCACATAAAAATATGGAAAATTTTTCGTTTAGAATTTACATCCTTTGCATTGGCATCTTTGTAGTAAAGATATAAATAATTTGTATGCACTCACACACAGTGCACAAAACCTTTTGGTAAAATCATATTTTTCTCTAACGACCCATGAGCATATATATGTACTTAGAAAATGTGTCATTTTGTCAAAATATAAGGCATTTTTGTGAAGCTGCTGTGTTGACGAAATAGTCACCCAATTCATGACAAAAGAAGCTAATGCTTTGAATAATACTTAAATTTCCGATAAAGACTATATTTTTTTTTTACATTCAAACGAAGATTCAACTAATATGTAGGTCCCAGATAAATTTGACCCCCTTCTCCTGCCCATAGGATATTACTTTTGATGAATGCAATGAATAGCTAACAACAAATTTTCTGACACGCTTTCCCGTAAAAATGATGCTTAGATGATTAAAACATATTCATGTTTAAAAAAAAGTATGGAGACGATTAACAGTGCTCAAAATCTGTACGAGACCATTAATTTTTATTTCTTGAGGCATCCATTAGGACAAACATAAGAGATCATTCGAGATTAGTATACTCGCTCTGGGAATCTGCACCATTAGTTATTAATATTACTTCTTTGCAACATTAAAACTACTTTATCTCGAAAAACAGTGTCTAAAGTAAGACTTATGGAATTAACTTGTTCAGAAAAAATAAAAGTAATTCGTTTTTTGCAGAAAAAACTGAAAAATATTTAGAAATTTTGTTTTTTTTTAAGTGATGTCGTATAAAAATTAAATATAAAAATATTTATAGGAGAAAAAAAATTTGGTCATAGATGGGTTTCGACCCCATGTGAGTGCGTTTTTATCAGGAAAAAAAAAAAAATAATAAATTGATTACAAAAAAATGTGTGTGCACTCGGTGCATCACAAGGGGTTCGAAGAGGTGAGGTCGTTCACAAAGAGGGGTATAATCTGAGACAAGATTCTCTATACCCCTAGACGGGTCACGTACCATCGGTATCTCCTGGCAACTCAATGTTCAATATGACTAGCGCCTTCATACGCGCTTAACCACTCGACCACCGAGCTCTTGTTTTCCAATTCGTTAAATAGTTCATTTGAAGCTAGCATAGATAAAAAATGCCATTAAGCAAGACACTCGTGAATGTGTTAATTGCTTAGCGTTGTAGTCAATATATCTATATGTCCGACCGACGTTTCTGCAGTCGGTCATATAGATATACACTGGTAATATGTGTATAGTAAACATACCCAGTGGGTCAGTACACTTAAATATATTTAAAAAAAAAAAGATATACTGGTAAGGTGATATTTCATTGTGCTTCATTTTTTTCACCACGAAATTAGAAAACAACATATTTAAAATAAACCACACGAAACAAATATTGCTTTATTTCCTTGAAGAAGACTTCATAGTTAATTTTTATGTTCATTATTGGTAGAACTTACAAGAAGAACACTGAAACATGCGAAAATCACTTTAGTAACGTCAAAATTATAGTCTTAAGACTACATCAGTTATTTATTTAAACAGCAAACCTGTTTTTTGTTTGCTTATTGTTAAAAGATACTTACACCCCCCTGATTTGGTGTTATCATACGGAGAATGGCGTCTACTTTGGCTGATATACCTTACAAAAAACGGATCATTAAATGAATTTTGTTGTTTAAAATTCGCGCGAAATTTATAGCTGCAAACACCTACTTTTAATATTTATTACTTGCACATGATTATAGCTACTTTATTATCAATTATAGCTTTTGTATTACGCGCCTCTTTCTTACAATCAAATGTAGTCCCCCTACCCCTGCAGTTGGAGCAACTTCTTTTAACGTTATAAAAGTAAAATATATTCTCAGCAGAATGTTTAGCGCTACTAAAAGCCCTCGAATTTCTTATAATTTACGAGGCTCAAGACGTAATAGGAATTTTCGATTAGTTTGGATTCCTGCCCATTTAGGTATAGTAGAAAATAAAAAAGTTAATAAATTAGCCAAATTAGCAGGGGATAACGGGCCTCCCCTCAATGTTGAAATCCCTGCCACTGATCTTATCACTAGATTTAGAAAGATGTGTCAAAATTATAATGAGTCGAGCTTGTTAGCTATGTTTGAAACTAAAGGCACTTGGTACTACAAATCATTTCACAAACCTAGATTAAAAGCATGGTTCTTTAATTTTAACATTTCACGCAAAGCCATCGTTTCATTGAATCAAATAAGAAGTGGCCATACCTCACTCAACTGTGCCTTGTATAGACTTAATATTGTAAACAGCAATTTATGTGAATGTGGTGTATATATAGATGACATAGAACATACATTTTGGCAATGTAGCAGCTTTGACAAAGAACGATCTGTGATGCTCAAAAAGCTTTATACTCCACTCCATGGATAATATTGCATCTTTATTCTTCCTTCAATGATGTCTATTGGGTAAAGCACGACATTACCGTCATATTCATTGCCTTGGCAGTATTTGTGACTTTTGCTGTGAGTGTATCAATTTATTTAATTAAAAATTTTTCTTAGCTATAAATGAAAACAATTTTATCAAATCCTTTGGCAGATAATTTTTTTTTTTCTTTCTTCAAATATCTTGAGTTTGGTACGTAAAGATGAAACAATCGCTCTAACGGCAGCAAAAAACAAAAATGGATTACACTAAATGGGTGCGAGCCACGTTTACGCTCGTCTTACTCTTTGGATTGCAGAACTTACTATACTGCTTGTGGTTCTGCATCGACAAGACAAAACCTACATTAATTTACTTGCAATCCATTAATTTTAAGTCATCTTTCCGAGTAAGATTATACATACTATGAAATATTAATCAATAAAGATAATGACAATGACAATGATAATAGTTATAAGAATATTGTTTTTCAGGGAACTTTCGTATCTTTTATCTTCTGCTTCTTGAACGACGAAGTCCAAGCAGTTATGAGGAAAAATTTATTTTCGTCAAATAATAATAACAACAATACTAAAAATATCAGACCATCCCATCTCTCTAAAGGATAATTGTCAAAGAGACATCAAAGGAAAAAATTAAAAGTAAAAAACTGGAAAAAAGATAAATAGAAAATTATAGTTCGAGTGTATCTACAATCCGTATAAATTTTTAGGCACGAGTAATATATAAATTAAAATTCAATCTCCAAATGAGTATGAAAATTTGAAAATAGGCCATTACGAACACTTAATTCTTTTACTAGTTGTCCATCATTCTCATTATTTCGTACAATTGTATTTCTACAGATTCAATAGGACTAGTGGATTTTTCTGCACAATTTTTCTGTTGATTAAGGAAATATGTTTATATTTGTTCCCGTAATTCGTAGAACTTATTAATTACATAAAGTATATGTATCGATTTTCTTCGCATTTAGCGCGAAAATTTATTGTAAAATGTACGAGTATACAGTAGGATTTTTTACACGTATTTTTTGTGGATTTTTGTATGGTGTATAGTATGCTTGGTTTTTCTTTTAAACTATGAAATTATACATTTTATTTTTAATGATCATGTACAGCCTATAAACTGCGGCCAAATCAGGTCTCTTTTTTTTCTACTACTGTCTATTTTTACTTGACAATTTTTCAATGGAAAAAGATGATTGCTCATTTAGAAAAGTTATTATGCAAATATATGTATTCTTATCAAGATTTAAAACTGAAGAAAAGGTATTTATGTACTCGTAAATTGATGCAAAAATAATCCTTGTAAAAAAAGTTAAACGTTTAAACGTTAAAAAAAAAAAGCCAAAAGAAATCACGTTAATTACACTAAAAATAACTACAGTTAAAATTTTGATGCTGCATAAAGATTCATACTTTTTTTTAAAATAACATTGTTCTTTCAGTTTTTTGTTAAAAAAATGTATTGTTTATGTTTATTATTTTGTGTACATATTAGATAAAAAAGACTCGAAAATATGTAATTTGAAATTGATATTAAAAGTTAAAATCTGGGCTGGTATTACGAAACAACACTGTAATTATAATTCTTAATATTTACTCTAACGCAATATCCGTACAATTGAGTATAATATAAATCCCCATAAAAAAACTAACTTTTATATAAAGTAAAAGGTAAGGCGAGTTTGATGTGTTTCAAATACATCTAAAATAATCATGTTTACAAAACTAATAACGTTATACAGTAAAAAAAAAGTTATTTTCATAGCAAAGACTATAATATCTCCAAGTGTTTCAGTTAATATGTTTCTAATAATACTTATTTGAAAATATTTGGCGAAATAAAATATTCAAAAAGTAATAAGATTAACAAAAAATAGTCAATTTTGTTGCCACGTCAAAGAGTTTTTATAAACATGAAATTATTTATGACTAGAATAAATATCTTAATTTAAATATTTAATTAAATAAAAATTTTTTCACAAAATAATTGAACGTTTGAAAAGTGATGAGATCAGTTAAAATTATTCAAGTTTATTGATACATCAAAGAGTTATAATTTACTAAAAACTATTCAGTATTTAAATAAAAATTTTTATAAAAATATCTGAGTGCATTAAAAATTTCACAAAACGAAATGGAAGATTTAGAAAGTAATGAGATGTAAAAGAAAAAGTCAAGTTTTTGACATAACATATATATTGTAATACTTAAATAAGTTATGTATTAATTTTTATAATACTTTTGAGGTACTGAATAACAAATAGTCAAGCCTAATGTTTTATTTTCATTATAAAATCAAAAAATGTCAACATTTGAAAAAGTTAATAAATCTGTATAACTTGCTGGCCCGGGTTTATACTGTTTTTTAGCAAACAATAAAAATAACGTTTAGAAAAAAAAAAAATTTTTAATTTATATATAAATATCTGTGATCAGGCATATGATAGAAAAATTAAACTCCATCATTGTTTGGTAAACCAAAACATCTGACGTATCACTAGAAATGTGATTTAAATAACTTTCCGCGTCTGTTAATGCCGTATTCCGATTTATGCACCACCGCGTATCTTTTCAGTAGATGGGCTCAAGTGCATAGCACCCTATTATTTATTGTAGATCGACTTGTAATAATAACGTTTGAAATTCAAAATAGTATTACAAAAATGTTGAGAGATATCATTTTTAATTTAGACCAGTGATAAATGTAAAACAAATTTTAGCAAAATAATGAATATTGCATGTGTGCACATATCTTCTTCAGTTTTAAGGGTATCAAGCAACTCTTTGGAAAAAAGCACATAAAAATATGGAAAATTTTTCGTTTAGAATTTACATCCTTTGCATTGGCATCTTTGTAGTAAAGATATAAATAATTTGTATGCACTCACACACAGTGCACAAAACCTTTTGGTAAAATCATATTTTTCTCTAACGACCCATGAGCATATATATGTACTTAGAAAATGTGTCATTTTGTCAAAATATAAGGCATTTTTGTGAAGCTGCTGTGTTGACGAAATAGTCACCCAATTCATGACAAAAGAAGCTAATGCTTTGAATAATACTTAAATTTCCGATAAAGACTATATTTTTTTTTTACATTCAAACGAAGATTCAACTAATATGTAGGTCCCAGATAAATTTGACCCCCTTCTCCTGCCCATAGGATATTACTTTTGATGAATGCAATGAATAGCTAACAACAAATTTTCTGACACGCTTTCCCGTAAAAATGATGCTTAGATGATTAAAACATATTCATGTTTAAAAAAAAGTATGGAGACGATTAACAGTGCTCAAAATCTGTACGAGACCATTAATTTTTATTTCTTGAGGCATCCATTAGGACAAACATAAGAGATCATTCGAGATTAGTATACTCGCTCTGGGAATCTGCACCATTAGTTATTAATATTACTTCTTTGCAACATTAAAACTACTTTATCTCGAAAAACAGTGTCTAAAGTAAGACTTATGGAATTAACTTGTTCAGAAAAAATAAAAGTAATTCGTTTTTTGCAGAAAAAACTGAAAAATATTTAGAAATTTTGTTTTTTTTTAAGTGATGTCGTATAAAAATTAAATATAAAAATATTTATAGGAGAAAAAAAATTTGGTCATAGATGGGTTTCGACCCCATGTGAGTGCGTTTTTATCAGGAAAAAAAAAAAAATAATAAATTGATTACAAAAAAATGTGTGTGCACTCGGTGCATCACAAGGGGTTCGAAGAGGTGAGGTCGTTCACAAAGAGGGGTATAATCTGAGACAAGATTCTCTATACCCCTAGACGGGTCACGTACCATCGGTATCTCCTGGCAACTCAATGTTCAATATGACTAGCGCCTTCATACGCGTTTAACCACTCGACCACCGAGCTCTTGTTTTCCAATTCGTTAAATAGTCCATTTGAAGCTAGCATAGATAAAAAATGCCATTAAGCAAGACACTCGTGAATGTGTTAATTGCTTAGCGTTGTAGTCAATATATCTATATGTCCGACCGACGTTTCTGCAGTCGGTCATATAGATATACACTGGTAATATGTGTATAGTAAACATACCCAGTGGGTCAGTACACTTAAATATATTTAAAAAAAAAAAGATATACTGGTAAGGTGATATTTCATTGTGCTTCATTTTTTTCACCACGAAATTAGAAAACAACATATTTAAAATAAACCACACGAAACAAATATTGCTTTATTTCCTTGAAGAAGACTTCATAGTTAATTTTTATGTTCATTATTGGTAGAACTTACAAGAAGAACACTGAAACATGCGAAAATCACTTTAGTAACGTCAAAATTATAGTCTTAAGACTACATCAGTTATTTATTTAAACAGCAAACCTGTTTTTTGTTTGCTTATTGTTAATAGATACTTACACCCCCCTGATTTGGTGTTATCATACGGAGAATGGCGTCTACTTTGGCTGATATACCTTACAAAAAACGGATCATTAAATGAATTTTGTTGTTTGAAATTCGCGCGAAATTTATAGCTGCAAACACCTACTTTTAATATTTATTACTTGCACATGATTATAGCTACTTTATTATCAATTATAGCTTTTGTATTACGCGCCTCTTTCTTACAATCAAATGTAGTCCCCCTACCCCTGCAGTTGGAGCAACTTCTTTTAACGTTATAAAAGTAAAATATATTCTCAGCAGAATGTTTAGCGCTACTAAAAGCCCTCGAATTTCTTATAATTTACGAGGCTCAAGACGTAATAGGAATTTTCGATTAGTTTGGATTCCTGCCCATTTAGGTATAGTAGAAAATAAAAAAGTTAATAAATTAGCCAAATTAGCAGGGGATAACGGGCCTCCCCTCAATGTTGAAATCCCTGCCACTGATCTTATCACTAGATTTAGAAAGATGTGTCAAAATTATAATGAGTCGAGCTTGTTAGCTATGTTTGAAACTAAAGGCACTTGGTACTACAAATCATTTCACAAACCTAGATTAAAAGCATGGTTCTTTAATTTTAACATTTCACGCAAAGCCATCGTTTCATTGAATCAAATAAGAAGTGGCCATACCTCACTCAACTGTGCCTTGTATAGACTTAATATTGTAAACAGCAATTTATGTGAATGTGGTGTATATATAGATGACATAGAACATACATTTTGGCAATGTAGCAGCTTTGACAAAGAACGATCTGTGATGCTCAAAAAGCTTTATACTCCACTCCATGGATAATATTGCATCTTTATTCTTCCTTCAATGATGTCTATTGGGTAAAGCACGACATTACCGTCATATTCATTGCCTTGGCAGTATTTGTGACTTTTGCTGTGAGTGTATCAATTTATTTAATTAAAAATTTTTCTTAGCTATAAATGAAAACAATTTTATCAAATCCTTTGGCAGATAATTTTTTTTTTTCTTTCTTCAAATATCTTGAGTTTGGTACGTAAAGATGAAACAATCGCTCTAACGGCAGCAAAAAACAAAAATGGATTACACTAAATGGGTGCGAGCCACGTTTACGCTCGTCTTACTCTTTGGATTGCAGAACTTACTATACTGCTTGTGGTTCTGCATCGACAAGACAAAACCTACATTAATTTACTTGCAATCCATTAATTTTAAGTCATCTTTCCGAGTAAGATTATACATACTATGAAATATTAATCAATAAAGATAATGACAATGACAATGATAATAGTTATAAGAATATTGTTTTTCAGGGAACTTTCGTATCTTTTATCTTCTGCTTCTTGAACGACGAAGTCCAAGCAGTTATGAGGAAAAATTTATTTTCGTCAAATAATAATAACAACAATACTAAAAATATCAGACCATCCCATCTCTCTAAAGGATAATTGTCAAAGAGACATCAAAGGAAAAAATTAAAAGTAAAAAACTGGAAAAAAGATAAATAGAAAATTATAGTTCGAGTGTATCTACAATCCGTATAAATTTTTAGGCACGAGTAATATATAAATTAAAATTCAATCTCCAAATGAGTATGAAAATTTGAAAATAGGCCATTACGAACACTTAATTCTTTTACTAGTTGTCCATCATTCTCATTATTTCGTACAATTGTATTTCTACAGATTCAATAGGACTAGTGGATTTTTCTGCACAATTTTTCTGTTGATTAAGGAAATATGTTTATATTTGTTCCCGTAATTCGTAGAACTTATTAATTACATAAAGTATATGTATCGATTTTCTTCGCATTTAGCGCGAAAATTTATTGTAAAATGTACGAGTATACAGTAGGATTTTTTACACGTATTTTTTGTGGATTTTTGTATGGTGTATAGTATGCTTGGTTTTTTTTTTAAACTATGAAATTATACATTTTATTTTTAATGATCATGTACAGCCTATAAACTGCGGCCAAATCAGGTCTCTTTTTTTTCTACTACTGTCTATTTTTACTTGACAATTTTTCAATGGAAAAAGATGATTGCTCATTTAGAAAAGTTATTATGCAAATATATGTATTCTTATCAAGATTTAAAACTGAAGAAAAGGTATTTATGTACTCGTAAATTGATGCAAAAATAATCCTTGTAAAAAAAGTTAAACGTTTAAACGTTAAAAAAAAAAAGCCAAAAGAAATCACGTTAATTACACTAAAAATAACTACAGTTAAAATTTTGATGCTGCATAAAGATTCATACTTTTTTTTAAAATAACATTGTTCTTTCAGTTTTTTGTTAAAAAAATGTATTGTTTATGTTTATTATTTTGTGTACATATTAGATAAAAAAGACTCGAGAATATGTAATTTGAAATTGATATTAAAAGTTAAAATCTGGGCTGGTATTACGAAACAACACTGTAATTATAATTCTTAATATTTACTCTATCGCAATATCCGTACAATTGAGTATAATATAAATCCCCATAAAAAAACTAACTTTTATATAAAGTAAAAGGTAAGGCGAGTTTGATGTGTTTCAAATACATCTAAAATAATCATGTTTACAAAACTAATAACGTTATACAGTAAAAAAAAAGTTATTTTCATAGCAAAGACTATAATATCTCCAAGTGTTTCAGTTAATATGTTTCTAATAATACTTATTTGAAAATATTTGGCGAAATAAAATATTCAAAAAGTAATAAGATCAACAAAAAATAGTCAATTTTGTTGCCACGTCAAAGAGTTTTTATAAACATGAAATTATTTATGACTAGAATAAATATCTTAATTTAAATATTTAATTAAATAAAAATTTTTTCACAAAATAATTGAACGTTTGAAAAGTGATGAGATCAGTTAAAGTTATTCAAGTTTATTGATACATCAAAGAGTTATAATTTACTAAAAATTATTCAGTATTTAAATAAAAATTTTTATAAAAATATCTGAGTGCATTAAAAATTTCACAAAACGAAATGGAAGATTTAGAAAGTAATGAGATGTAAAAGAAAAAGTCAAGTTTTTGACATAACATATATATTGTAATACTTAAATAAGTTATGTATTAATTTTTATAATACTTTTGAGGTACTGAATAACAAATAGTCAAGCCTAATGTTTTATTTTCATTATAAAATCAAAAAATGTCAACATTTGAAAAAGTTAATAAATCTGTATAACTTGCTGGCCCGGGTTTATACTGTTTTTTAGCAAACAATAAAAATAACGTTTAGAAAAAAAAATAATTTTTAATTTATATATAAATATCTGTGATCAGGCATATGATAGAAAAATTAAACTCCATCATTGTTTGGTAAACCAAAACATCTGACGTATCACTAGAAATGTGATTTAAATAACTTTCCGCGTCTGTTAATGCCGTATTCCGATTTATGCACCACCGCGTATCTTTTCAGTAGATGGGCTCAAGTGCATAGCACCCTATTATTTATTGTAGATCGACTTGTAATAATAACGTTTGAAATTCAAAATAGTATTACAAAAATGTTGAGAGATATCATTTTTAATTTAGACCAGTGATAAATGTAAAACAAATTTTAGCAAAATAATGAATATTGCATGTGTGCACATATCTTCTTCAGTTTTAAGGGTATCAAGCAACTCTTTGGAAAAAAGCACATAAAAATATGGAAAATTTTTCGTTTAGAATTTACATCCTTTGCATTGGCATCTTTGTAGTAAAGATATAAATAATTTGTATGCACTCACACACAGTGCACAAAACCTTTTGGTAAAATCATATTTTTCTCTAACGACCCATGAGCATATATATGTACTTAGAAAATGTGTCATTTTGTCAAAATATAAGGCATTTTTGTGAAGCTGCTGTGTTGACGAAATAGTCACCCAATTCATGACAAAAGAAGCTAATGCTTTGAATAATACTTAAATTTCCGATAAAGACTATATTTTTTTTTTACATTCAAACGAAGATTCAACTAATATGTAGGTCCCAGATAAATTTGACCCCCTTCTCCTGCCCATAGGATATTACTTTTGATGAATGCAATGAATAGCTAACAACAAATTTTCTGACACGCTTTCCCGTAAAAATGATGCTTAGATGATTAAAACATATTCATGTTTAAAAAAAAGTATGGAGACGATTAACAGTGCTCAAAATCTGTACGAGACCATTAATTTTTATTTCTTGAGGCATCCATTAGGACAAACATAAGAGATCATTCGAGATTAGTATACTCGCTCTGGGAATCTGCACCATTAGTTATTAATATTACTTCTTTGCAACATTAAAACTACTTTATCTCGAAAAACAGTGTCTAAAGTAAGACTTATGGAATTAACTTGTTCAGAAAAAATAAAAGTAATTCGTTTTTTGCAGAAAAAACTGAAAAATATTTAGAAATTTTGTTTTTTTTTAAGTGATGTCGTATAAAAATTAAATATAAAAATATTTATAGGAGAAAAAAAATTTGGTCATAGATGGGTTTCGACCCCATGTGAGTGCGTTTTTATCAGGAAAAAAAAAAAAATAATAAATTGATTACAAAAAAATGTGTGTGCACTCGGTGCATCACAAGGGGTTCGAAGAGGTGAGGTCGTTCACAAAGAGGGGTATAATCTGAGACAAGATTCTCTATACCCCTAGACGGGTCACGTACCATCGGTATCTCCTGGCAACTCAATGTTCAATATGACTAGCGCCTTCATACGCGTTTAACCACTCGACCACCGAGCTCTTGTTTTCCAATTCGTTAAATAGTCCATTTGAAGCTAGCATAGATAAAAAATGCCATTAAGCAAGACACTCGTGAATGTGTTAATTGCTTAGCGTTGTAGTCAATATATCTATATGTCCGACCGACGTTTCTGCAGTCGGTCATATAGATATACACTGGTAATATGTGTATAGTAAACATACCCAGTGGGTCAGTACACTTAAATATATTTAAAAAAAAAAAGATATACTGGTAAGGTGATATTTCATTGTGCTTCATTTTTTTCACCACGAAATTAGAAAACAACATATTTAAAATAAACCACACGAAACAA
Organism: Copidosoma floridanum; assembly: GCF_036245765.1. Classification (NCBI taxonomy): domain Eukaryota; kingdom Metazoa; phylum Arthropoda; class Insecta; order Hymenoptera; family Encyrtidae; genus Copidosoma; species Copidosoma floridanum. Next base: position 6,796,020 of record NW_028321917.1, on the reverse strand, counting down.
ATATTGCTTTATTTCCTTGAAGAAGACTTCATAGTTAATTTTTATGTTCATTATTGGTAGAACTTACAAGAAGAACACTGAAACATGCGAAAATCACTTTAGTAACGTCAAAATTATAGTCTTAAGACTACATCAGTTATTTATTTAAACAGCAAACCTGTTTTTTGTTTGCTTATTGTTAATAGATACTTACACCCCCCTGATTTGGTGTTATCATACGGAGAATGGCGTCTACTTTGGCTGATATACCTTACAAAAAACGGATCATTAAATGAATTTTGTTGTTTGAAATTCGCGCGAAATTTATAGCTGCAAACACCTACTTTTAATATTTATTACTTGCACATGATTATAGCTACTTTATTATCAATTATAGCTTTTGTATTACGCGCCTCTTTCTTACAATCAAATGTAGTCCCCCTACCCCTGCAGTTGGAGCAACTTCTTTTAACGTTATAAAAGTAAAATATATTCTCAGCAGAATGTTTAGCGCTACTAAAAGCCCTCGAATTTCTTATAATTTACGAGGCTCAAGACGTAATAGGAATTTTCGATTAGTTTGGATTCCTGCCCATTTAGGTATAGTAGAAAATAAAAAAGTTAATAAATTAGCCAAATTAGCAGGGGATAACGGGCCTCCCCTCAATGTTGAAATCCCTGCCACTGATCTTATCACTAGATTTAGAAAGATGTGTCAAAATTATAATGAGTCGAGCTTGTTAGCTATGTTTGAAACTAAAGGCACTTGGTACTACAAATCATTTCACAAACCTAGATTAAAAGCATGGTTCTTTAATTTTAACATTTCACGCAAAGCCATCGTTTCATTGAATCAAATAAGAAGTGGCCATACCTCACTCAACTGTGCCTTGTATAGACTTAATATTGTAAACAGCAATTTATGTGAATGTGGTGTATATATAGATGACATAGAACATACATTTTGGCAATGTAGCAGCTTTGACAAAGAACGATCTGTGATGCTCAAAAAGCTTTATACTCCACTCCATGGATAATATTGCATCTTTATTCTTCCTTCAATGATGTCTATTGGGTAAAGCACGACATTACCGTCATATTCATTGCCTTGGCAGTATTTGTGACTTTTGCTGTGAGTGTATCAATTTATTTAATTAAAAATTTTTCTTAGCTATAAATGAAAACAATTTTATCAAATCCTTTGGCAGATAATTTTTTTTTTTCTTTCTTCAAATATCTTGAGTTTGGTACGTAAAGATGAAACAATCGCTCTAACGGCAGCAAAAAACAAAAATGGATTACACTAAATGGGTGCGAGCCACGTTTACGCTCGTCTTACTCTTTGGATTGCAGAACTTACTATACTGCTTGTGGTTCTGCATCGACAAGACAAAACCTACATTAATTTACTTGCAATCCATTAATTTTAAGTCATCTTTCCGAGTAAGATTATACATACTATGAAATATTAATCAATAAAGATAATGACAATGACAATGATAATAGTTATAAGAATATTGTTTTTCAGGGAACTTTCGTATCTTTTATCTTCTGCTTCTTGAACGACGAAGTCCAAGCAGTTATGAGGAAAAATTTATTTTCGTCAAATAATAATAACAACAATACTAAAAATATCAGACCATCCCATCTCTCTAAAGGATAATTGTCAAAGAGACATCAAAGGAAAAAATTAAAAGTAAAAAACTGGAAAAAAGATAAATAGAAAATTATAGTTCGAGTGTATCTACAATCCGTATAAATTTTTAGGCACGAGTAATATATAAATTAAAATTCAATCTCCAAATGAGTATGAAAATTTGAAAATAGGCCATTACGAACACTTAATTCTTTTACTAGTTGTCCATCATTCTCATTATTTCGTACAATTGTATTTCTACAGATTCAATAGGACTAGTGGATTTTTCTGCACAATTTTTCTGTTGATTAAGGAAATATGTTTATATTTGTTCCCGTAATTCGTAGAACTTATTAATTACATAAAGTATATGTATCGATTTTCTTCGCATTTAGCGCGAAAATTTATTGTAAAATGTACGAGTATACAGTAGGATTTTTTACACGTATTTTTTGTGGATTTTTGTATGGTGTATAGTATGCTTGGTTTTTTTTTTAAACTATGAAATTATACATTTTATTTTTAATGATCATGTACAGCCTATAAACTGCGGCCAAATCAGGTCTCTTTTTTTTCTACTACTGTCTATTTTTACTTGACAATTTTTCAATGGAAAAAGATGATTGCTCATTTAGAAAAGTTATTATGCAAATATATGTATTCTTATCAAGATTTAAAACTGAAGAAAAGGTATTTATGTACTCGTAAATTGATGCAAAAATAATCCTTGTAAAAAAAGTTAAACGTTTAAACGTTAAAAAAAAAAAGCCAAAAGAAATCACGTTAATTACACTAAAAATAACTACAGTTAAAATTTTGATGCTGCATAAAGATTCATACTTTTTTTTAAAATAACATTGTTCTTTCAGTTTTTTGTTAAAAAAATGTATTGTTTATGTTTATTATTTTGTGTACATATTAGATAAAAAAGACTCGAGAATATGTAATTTGAAATTGATATTAAAAGTTAAAATCTGGGCTGGTATTACGAAACAACACTGTAATTATAATTCTTAATATTTACTCTATCGCAATATCCGTACAATTGAGTATAATATAAATCCCCATAAAAAAACTAACTTTTATATAAAGTAAAAGGTAAGGCGAGTTTGATGTGTTTCAAATACATCTAAAATAATCATGTTTACAAAACTAATAACGTTATACAGTAAAAAAAAAGTTATTTTCATAGCAAAGACTATAATATCTCCAAGTGTTTCAGTTAATATGTTTCTAATAATACTTATTTGAAAATATTTGGCGAAATAAAATATTCAAAAAGTAATAAGATCAACAAAAAATAGTCAATTTTGTTGCCACGTCAAAGAGTTTTTATAAACATGAAATTATTTATGACTAGAATAAATATCTTAATTTAAATATTTAATTAAATAAAAATTTTTTCACAAAATAATTGAACGTTTGAAAAGTGATGAGATCAGTTAAAGTTATTCAAGTTTATTGATACATCAAAGAGTTATAATTTACTAAAAATTATTCAGTATTTAAATAAAAATTTTTATAAAAATATCTGAGTGCATTAAAAATTTCACAAAACGAAATGGAAGATTTAGAAAGTAATGAGATGTAAAAGAAAAAGTCAAGTTTTTGACATAACATATATATTGTAATACTTAAATAAGTTATGTATTAATTTTTATAATACTTTTGAGGTACTGAATAACAAATAGTCAAGCCTAATGTTTTATTTTCATTATAAAATCAAAAAATGTCAACATTTGAAAAAGTTAATAAATCTGTATAACTTGCTGGCCCGGGTTTATACTGTTTTTTAGCAAACAATAAAAATAACGTTTAGAAAAAAAAATAATTTTTAATTTATATATAAATATCTGTGATCAGGCATATGATAGAAAAATTAAACTCCATCATTGTTTGGTAAACCAAAACATCTGACGTATCACTAGAAATGTGATTTAAATAACTTTCCGCGTCTGTTAATGCCGTATTCCGATTTATGCACCACCGCGTATCTTTTCAGTAGATGGGCTCAAGTGCATAGCACCCTATTATTTATTGTAGATCGACTTGTAATAATAACGTTTGAAATTCAAAATAGTATTACAAAAATGTTGAGAGATATCATTTTTAATTTAGACCAGTGATAAATGTAAAACAAATTTTAGCAAAATAATGAATATTGCATGTGTGCACATATCTTCTTCAGTTTTAAGGGTATCAAGCAACTCTTTGGAAAAAAGCACATAAAAATATGGAAAATTTTTCGTTTAGAATTTACATCCTTTGCATTGGCATCTTTGTAGTAAAGATATAAATAATTTGTATGCACTCACACACAGTGCACAAAACCTTTTGGTAAAATCATATTTTTCTCTAACGACCCATGAGCATATATATGTACTTAGAAAATGTGTCATTTTGTCAAAATATAAGGCATTTTTGTGAAGCTGCTGTGTTGACGAAATAGTCACCCAATTCATGACAAAAGAAGCTAATGCTTTGAATAATACTTAAATTTCCGATAAAGACTATATTTTTTTTTTACATTCAAACGAAGATTCAACTAATATGTAGGTCCCAGATAAATTTGACCCCCTTCTCCTGCCCATAGGATATTACTTTTGATGAATGCAATGAATAGCTAACAACAAATTTTCTGACACGCTTTCCCGTAAAAATGATGCTTAGATGATTAAAACATATTCATGTTTAAAAAAAAGTATGGAGACGATTAACAGTGCTCAAAATCTGTACGAGACCATTAATTTTTATTTCTTGAGGCATCCATTAGGACAAACATAAGAGATCATTCGAGATTAGTATACTCGCTCTGGGAATCTGCACCATTAGTTATTAATATTACTTCTTTGCAACATTAAAACTACTTTATCTCGAAAAACAGTGTCTTGTTACGTAGGATTCTAAAGGTTCGGGGTGCTTAATAACAACGCGGCAGTTAAACTCAATCAATCACTTTATTGCTATATTCCTTGAGGGAAGGCGCTTTGCGGTCCCGGGTGACTTATCGCGACTCACCTCCTTCTAGTCCCGACGTTCAAGAGCCCTGTGGCCACTGCTGCGGGCCTTTTTATGCTCTCTCTTCCCCCACTTGTGCTCCTTCCTAATACTAATAGCTGAAGCTCATCCCACGTAGTATGTTCCATACATACTGTACGTGACACGTCCGAGGCCGCTTCGTTTTCGCCCTCGACAACGTTCTTTTCTGTACCACCTCGGGAATGATTGTTTAATTAGTGTTTGTATCATGTTGTTCGTGTTGTAATGTATACTAATCATATAAGAGAAATTAATGAGGTGTTCCTATGAATATCCTCGTTAATTTTTCTTTTACAGGCTTTGATTAGTTTTCCGCAAGTTTATAATTGTGTTATTACATATATTGTTTGTGTTTGCGCTCTTCCCTCTTACATAATAAATTGATAAATATGCCCTTGTGGGTCTTACTTTCATTGATGATTATTCAATTACCATTTATTGCTTATCATCTAGTTTAATATTTACTTATTTACTTACATATTTTTTTTTTGAGTTGTTTCATACATATTCATTTTCCTCATTATGATTATTGTTTTCCTTCTTTCGGTTTTATTTTACTTACAACTTTTGTTTTGTGTATTCATTTCCTTTTTTTTTTTTATTTCCTTTTTTTTGTGTTATACTATATTCATTACATTTAACGCAGCGTCTTCCACACAACATGACAAAAATCTTTTTATTTTTTATTTTATTATCATCATTATTACATACGTATTCTTTTTTTTTTTTTTTACTAGACATCGTCAATGCTTAGGTATTAAGGCTCTACTTTTAACTTAGCTAAGATTTGTTTGTTTTTTATGGTAACTGTTTGTTACTGCCCGTCGGTTGATCTTCTTGTCGCCGCTCACCCCGTACTTGGATAAGTATTGGCTGTAGTGCCATAGAATTCCCCGGATTTTCATTTCTTGCGACATTGTTTCTGGTTCTTCTTTCTGCAAACATTCTATATAAATTTAGTATAAGTGGGGCCCCCCATTTAAAAATATCGACCGATCCTGCAGCCGCCCCCAACGCTATTTCACCCCTAAAACATGAAATAGTTATCCTTTTTTCCCGTTCTCACTCCCATTTATCGTAATATCCTAGGTTCCTAGGTTACCCTTGATTAAGGAAAGAGAGAACAACTACGAGAGAGAGAGAAAAATTTTACCTTCCTTCTTATTTTATTTTTATTTCTTTATTTTTATTTTGTCTTAACGTTCTGTGTAAATACAAATGACCATGCCATACAATTCATAATACATATTTTCCTAATAATCATTAAATGCAATCTAGTATTAGGGCTTGACTGGTTATTACGGTAAGTAGCGAGTGTGGCTCCGTCTTTACATTCAGGGTATATCGTTGCATATAATATTAATGTTATACTTATGTACATCTATATTTGTTACACTATGTATGTGTATGCTATAAACATAAGGTACATAATAGTCTTATTCCTTATGAATTTCTTTTTTTTGCTCAAAATTATGTTTTCTTTCCCACGTCGCGGGTTAGGTATATGCGTGTCTGTATGTTTACAGCGTTGTTTTCGCCGATTCTTACGACATTTGTGTATGTATTTGTTTATTGTACCTTTGGAAGGTACCGCTTTGTATTACAGTCTGTCCCTATTTTGGTTGGGATGAGCCTGGAGGAGTAGATGATTTGATGATCGCGCCTTTCCGTAGTGAGCAGTATGTCATGTTGGGACCAATACTTCACTCATTTCCCCTAATTATACCTTATCTCCTTCCGTCTCTTTTTTTTTCTTTCTTTTCATGTGACAGAATTCAAGGAGGGAATGTCAAAGGGATTCTGTTGGGTTTTCCTTTTCTCATTGCTGTTCTCCCGGCTGTGTACTCGCTGATTTTTTCCGGTACTCTTCCTTGTTGTTTCCACACAACGCAAAAAAAATTTTACTATGACTGGTGCAAGTGCGATTTTTGATATTTCCGTGCGGTTGCCCGAGTTTCTGAAGTTTAAGAAAAAATTTGTTTTAGTTGGGTACGCGGCTCGTTGTTGATCCGTACGCTTATTTCGGCGTACCGAAGCCTCTGTGTGAGCAAGGGTGGTCTCACAACGTGGCCCCTTGCCCTTGCGGTGGTACCCATACTGTAGAGGTGTTGAAACCTGTGAGGTTCGGTGCCCCTTAGGGGTACCGTTTCTCCTTGTTTTCCAGGACCACGAGGAAGCGGTGGCGTGCACGTCATTCGACGGCCGCGTGCTGAAGAAATACTGTCGAAGTCTTGAGTCCGGGGCGACTTGTACTATTGTTATCAGGTGTACTTGCCACCGGGCCTTCATGGTGGTGGTAGTCGACGTGCAGTTCGACGCTGCTTCCTATCCTCTCGACAGCTGACCGATAATCCAGGTGCGCTATCAGTTGATTTACTTCTCGTCATAGTTGCCAGTTATATACTTTTGTAAAGAAAAATTACCTTAGGTGGACGGTCCAGTGGACGGTCTGTTCATCGCCAAGGACGTGACCGCCGATTCAGTGTTGTCTCATGACGACTGCGTGCGCCGTTCACGGGCGCTGTTATTATCCAGGAGTGACTATGGCGGGGGCAGGATAGTCCCTGACGGCGGGCGAAAGAAGGAGGGAGGAAGAGGGAAGAGGAAGATCTGTCCTAGTTCGCGAACTCGTGGCCCACGATAAAAGTGTGATAAAAAATTTTTTTTTTGCGGTTACCCCCCATTATTTCTATTCACCGTTCCTCCATGCTCCTCCCGGCCGTACAAATATGTAACTCAAAAAGGTTTTTTTTTTTTATACATATATATATGCCTATATTCTGCATATGTCTCCTAAGTGTACACTTATGTGATAATTGTATTGACATGGTTTTAACGCTAGTTAGATAGAGCCACACGCCCTTTTTACCCACCTCAATCATCGTTCATGTAAAGAGTAACAAAGAAAATAAAAATAGAATATCACTTTATTATACAAGTTATTTATTCATTCCCTCTCATTATTATGATTGTTATTATTATTCTTATATTGCATGTTTCTCTCTTCTCCTTAATTCCTCAGTCTGTGATAATTTTGAACGTAATATATTTCCCTTCGTTACGTGTCTTCTCCCGTATGCCTGTATTTAATGAATCTTCGCGGCGCGTCCGGGGGCCGCGAAAGAAAAGGAGTTCCCGAGAGAAGTGGTATTTATTTTCACGTCTATTTCTACCCCCTATTCGTCTATAATGCTATTATTCGCAAGTAACTATTGGGGTGGGGAGCAAGTTGCCGCTTGGTTCCTTTCACTTTTCTTCTTCTCCTCTTCTTATCATCTCATCCCTTGGACGCGGAGATTTCAATACACAAGCTTTTTTTATTTTGTCCACATGTGAGACCCGTATTTCTTCATTTCTCTGTAACTTCACATTATGGTTCCTGTAATCTATGCCGACTATTTCGTAAGGGCCCTCGTATTGGTCATCAAATTTCCCTTTAGGTGGCTCTTTTAGTACATACACCATCTCACCTTCCATAAAAAAATTCGTGTTCAGCGCCCTATCATAATAGTACTTTGATCTGTATTTGTTCTGTGTTTGGGTCATTGCTGCCAACGATCGTAATTGCGCGAGTGTCCCCGTTATTTGCAGCAGTAACTCTGTATATGTTTGACCCACCTCTGGCCTCTTGAAGCTTGACGGGAGTTTTGCTTGTTGACCAAATATAAGCTCGTAGGGTGTGTAGCCTGTACTCTCGTGTTCCGACGTATTGTAAGCAAGCATACACAACGGCAATAGTTCGTCCCATTTTTCGGTCTCGCTAATGTAGGCTTTTAAGTATTCTGTTAAAACGTGGTGCATGCGTTCAATTGCCCCGTTGCTCTGAGGATGAAATGCCGTGCTCCCAAGTTTTTCAATTTTGAATAATCGCGTAAACTCGTCCATCGTTTTGTTCATAAAATGCGTTCCTCGGTCTGATAATAATTTTTCTGGCGCTCCAAAGTATGCTAAAAATTTATTCGTTAAGGCTCTTACCGTTTCTTCAGCTGTTGCTCTTTGTACCGGTATTAATACAATAAACTTGGTTAGCCAATCCTGTATTGACAGAATATGTGTATAGCCGTTTGTTGAAGGCTTATTAATTGGTCCGTAATAGTCAATCGAGATTTTTTCAAACGGTCTGCTGGGCGTATCTGTAACGAGCATAGCTTGCTTTGTTTTTACGCGCACTAGTTTCTTAGTCTGACATGATCTGCATCCAAGTATAAATTGCCTTACATCGGCCCTCATGCGCCTCCAATAATAGTCCCTTGCTATCTTATTGTAGGTTTTATTCATTCCTTTATGACCCCCGATTGTTGATTCGTGATACTCCTTAATAACCTTATATCTTTGATCCACTGGTGGTATAACTAAGGTGTTCATGTAAAAGGTCGCTGTGACCTTGAGGTTTTTGAAAGTTTCCTCAAATTGTTCCACGAAGTAGATCCATTGGCTCATGTTGAGTATTGCCAAGTCACGTATCACGCCTATAGACTTTATTTTATTTATCATTACTAGTGCCTTGAGTGACGTAATGCATTTCTTGATGTCCGATTTTAGCGCCGTATCTTCAAAATGTGATTTAATATACATTCGCATTACCGCGACCTTTCTCACATTTGCTCTCATGACGTCACCAACCATCTTTTTTTCATTATTTAGGGCTATTGGATCTATGTATCCGGCGTCTATTGTTTCCGTATCAGGCACACTTTCTGTTACCGTCGCGAATGCTAGGTTATCTAGATAATGAAATGGGTGATCCTTTGCTCGATGCATTCTTTGGAATGGCTGTATGTCTGTTTCTTTTCCCGGTAGCCACGGTGGTTTTTCATGTGGCAACCGTGTCCTGCATACTCTGTACTTTTTTAGCTGTGGGAGGTTTGATAATACTTTTTTTTGAAGGTCTGCTTCCTCTGGTTCGCTTTCCGACTCCAGTCTGGCCTTGTTTAAACCAGCCCCCTCATCACTCTCATTGTTTAGTAAGTCTGAACTACTTGAAGAGTCTGGGGGTGGTGGTGGATCAGGTGGGGGCGTGTCCCCATCTTCATAAACTTCCTCATCCATGGAGTCACTTTTATTACGCTCTATTTCTTTAACTCCTTCCTCTTTTCCTTTCCATGATTCGTTTACTTCACTTTTCCAATTTATATTGGCGCCCGATTCGTCACTAACCCGCGATTCCCTTTCCACCGGGCTTTGTTCCTCCTCGCTATGCCGGGATGCGGCAACGAGTGGCCTGAAGTGGTTGTTGAGGAGATGCAAGTGTACATATTCTTCATTGGCATTAATCGTGAAACTTTCGAAAATTTCACACTTTTTTCCCCTCTTAGTACCCTGTAGATGTATACAAATATTCTTCCTGAACTCTTGTGCGAACAACAATATGCAATCATCATTACCATATTCTGTATTGGACTGCAGGATTTTTCCTACCTCCTCCGGGTCAACACATATATTTTTCCACTTCGAACCTTGTAGTACATCCCGGAGTTCTCGCGCCGTCAATTGCAAGTCACAGGAAAAAATAAGAGAGTCGAATAAGCAATTACCTGGTATTTCTACCGGAAGTTCTTCGATGAGTTTTAAATTTTTATTCGACTCCATGCAGTTTTGTTCTAAATTCCGTTCGGCTACATTTCCGCCTCCTGTTTTACTTTCAAGCTTATTACCTTCATCGGTATAATCGTCCGTTACCCCTCTTATTCTTTCATTCCCCGATGGGTTTTCATTTATCTGTGGTGATTCACACGGGGTATCTTCCTCGCTCAAGAATTTCTCTCTATCCCCTGAGCCCGTTCTCTCCTTCGAGGGCTGTTGAGATATGTTTGTATCATTATCTGTACTTACCGTCGGATCGCTCAGAAGTCGGTCGGTGATAGTATCGGATTCCCAAGCGTCTATTCTGATTCCCGGCTTGCCTTTAAAGTCTCGGCGCTTAACATCTAGTCTAACTTTCACTTGGAAGTTATCTATTGAGTTATTAAGTAACGCTCCGATCTTTTTGTTTACTTTCGTCCCTTTTTCTGGACTTTCTTTCGTCTGTGTACCCCGTCGTGATTCATTTATTTGCTTCTCGCTTACACTCTCACTAGACGGTCTGCTTTGTGCCCCTTCCTTCGGCGTCGGTCGGTCCCCTTCGACCGTATTCGGTATTTTCTGTTGCTGCTTGTTACTCTCTTGGAGCCCACTTTGCGCGTGAGCTTGGGCCCATCGGTTATTCTCCTTCTCTCCTTTATTCGCATTTCTGCTTGAGATACCTGCATCCGAACTCACCATCTCTATGGTATCTATAGGGTCAAGCATTCTTTCTCTCTTTCCGATCAACTCTGTAACCAGGCCTTCCTGTGCCTGCTGGTGTCCCCCGTGCTTATCATTATTCGCATTTATGACTATGATCTCTGTACCTACAGTTTCTTCTTCCTCTTTACCTTTCTCATTCGCTAGGCTAGCTGCGGCTAGTTGGAATCCCCAATGTTTTACCGGCTCGGATTTTCCTTTTAAAGCCACCGGTGAGTCACAGTTCGCTATGATAATTTCCTTCGACACAGTTTCTATTTGCGGTGTTACTGAAAAATTTGGCGGGTGCCTATGCAGCGTATCCAATTGTCTTTTGCGATTTTTTCGTTGCACCTTCGGTTGTATTTTTAGTTCTAAATACGGTGTGCTTGTTATTCCCACCCCTTTTTTCAAATTTTCTTCTTTGCATATGTAAGCTAATTTATCCTCCGTCGGACCCTGTGATAGGATTTGTTCTTCGCCATTGTTTAAGGATCCTATTTGAATATTTTTCCCCTTATTCCCTTCTGCGATCTGTACTATCTGTTTACGCGACCTGCCTCTTTTCCCTTGTTTCTTATGTGGTTTTGCTCCTTTACTCTCTATATTTTCACTCGCCACCGGCCACTCTGATTCTGAATCAGCGTCGCTGTGTTCATTGACCGTCAACTCATCCGAGTTATTCGTCTTGCGAGGCTTTTTCCTTTCTACCTTTTTGTTCGACTCGTCTGAATCAGATATTTCTATCTGCCATTTCTTATCCTTTCTTATTATGTTTCTCTCTCTTCTTGTCCGCATTTTGAATATTCGTGCGGGTGGCGCATTTATGTCACCATGATCATCTCTCTCCTGCTCTTCAGCAAGTTCATATAACTCTCGTCGCGGTAGTTCAGGATTTTTCTCTCCATCCTCTATGATCGGATTTCGGGACAGTGCGTCCGGTGCCTTATTGGCTATTCCTGGTCTATAAACAACGTCAAATTCGTAGCCCCTTAATTCAGCTTTAAGCCTATTAAATCTTATATCTGGCTTCTTTGATGAGTGAAAATGTTTAAGAGGCTCATGGTCCGTAACCACTGTAAACTTTCTGCCAAATAGATAGGGTCGAAACTGCTCTTTTGCATATACTATTGCGAGCAATTCTTTATCGTACGTAGGGTATCGAATTTCGCTGCCCTTTAGGCATCTAGAGGCATACTCGCACGGATTGTCTTTTCCTATTTCTCCCTGACTCAATATTGCCCCAATGGCATAGTCAGATGCATCCGTTGTCACCACAAATGGTTTTTCTAGATCGGGTGCTTTAAGTACAGGCTCGCTGCAAAGTGCATCTACGAGCGATTTGAATGCTTGTTCATGCTGCTCTTCCCATTTAAACTCTGTACCTCTTTTCAGAAGCCTCGACAGCGGTTGAGCAATTTTAGCGTATCCTTTAATAAATCTCCTATAATATCCAACAAATCCAAGAAATTGTTTGATTTTCTTTGCATTTGTAGGCTTTGGATATTTTCTTGCAGCCTCGATTTTCTTTGGATCCGTTTTTATTTCACCATTCCCTACAATATGGCCTAACACTTTTGCTTCACGTTTTAAGAATTGGCACTTCTTTGGCTCAATTGTAAGATTTGCCCTTGACAATCGCTCTAACAATTTTATAAAGCGTTTGCGATGTTCTTTAAGATTGGACGCGAACACCATTATATCGTCTAAATATACCTCTACCTCATGGCCCTGCAGCCCTGCCAGTGCAAGCGTTATTGCTCTTAGAAACGTGTTCGGAGAATCCGTGCAACCCATTGGCATTCTTTTGTACTGGTAATGCCCATCCGGTCCCGAAAACGCTGTTTTATGAGCATCGTCTTCATGTATTTCGACTTGAAAAAATCCCTGCTTCAAGTCTACCACTGTAATATAGCGTGCTGTCGCCAGATGTTCCAGTATATCGCTCTGGAAGGGGAGTGGATGACAACTGCCCATTGTTATCTCGTTGAGTTGCCTGAAATCCGTTACTACCCGCCAGCGCTTTTCGCCATCCGGTCCTGCGTTTTTAGGTACGATCCACATGTTTGAGCTGTACGGTGACTCTGAAGGCTCTATTATGCCTTGTTCGAGTAATTTCTTAATTTCAACTTTCATTTGCTCTCTCACAGCTGGCGGATATCTATACCGTTTCGTTACTATCGGTTTATCCGTAGTCGTGTTTATTTTATGTTTTAAAAGATTTGTCGCTTTCAGTTTTTCCCCGTCGAGTCCAAAAACGTACGGGTCAATCTCTATAAGCCCTCACACATGTTTTTTCTCTTCTTCGTTGCACCCCGATATGTCGACTAACTCCATTATTTTGTCGACTCGCTCTTTCCTGCAACTTAGGACGTCTGTTTTAATGTTTTCCTCAAGTATTTGAGTATTCTCGTTGTCACGGCCGTCCTTATCACAACCCACGTTTCCCACGATATTTTTCTTCGAACATGTGCAGCTGGCGTCGTTTCTTATCTCATCGCCTAGTTTTTCATTCTCTTCAGGGTTTCCAGTTTCTCTAAACATCCGTACAAAGGCTCTTTCTAATGCTTCTACGTCATCCCCATTGACGTCCGATGAGTCAGCTTTCTTCGTCGTCTCGCACTCTAAAAGGTCCACCACTGGGACTGGTACATTTATTATTTCATTTGATATATTTAGACATTCGGCATACACCCTACCATTATTGTTCGTTGCGATAAAATTACCGAACAAAATACCCTCTGTAAGCTTTTGTAGTGGGACCCAGCCCACTTTAATTTTCCTGTGCGACTCTTTTATATACGCATATATAACTTGCCTCGTCTTCGGCACAATTTCAAAACTTTCTGATTCTCGTAGCGGAATTCTCCTTCCATTCAATTTAAGTGTATTGTCTTCGGCATTTATCTGACCGTTATACAACTTAAAAATATCCCATCCTATGATTCCTTCTACCTCTATGGGAAAGTCATGGGGGACTACGTGTAGGGTACACATAAAGTTTTCTAGGGGTAATCTTATAGATCCCAAAGTTTGGCGAGCTCCGTGCGTTACGCCTTTTATTTTTAATTTTTCCCTACTATTTACCACTACTCCAATATCGAGACAATTCTCTTTAATTATTGAAATTTCCGCGCCCGTATCGGCATAAAATGTCGCACCTTCGTTTATATAAGGGCTTTTTAGAATTACTGTGGGTGGTGTGTATCCTATTTTCGATAAATTTATTTTCACTGTGCGAGATAGCTGCTGCTCATCTTTTCCCTCAGCTTTAGAATTTTCACGCGTCGTGGCATAAGTCTCCGATACCTTATGCTTGTCATTATCCATACCCTCCTCTAACACTCCTAACTTCCTCTCATAAATTTCTTCATTTATTGCTTTGTCATGCCCGACGATTGGGGATCGCGTCGAACATCCTGCGAGTTTAAATGCCCGGTTTTCGAGCTGTTTACCCTCGCACTTTGACTATTAAGATTATCTCTCCTATAATCATCCCTGCGATTATCCTGATTGGAGTATTGGTTATTTCGCCTGTCCCGATAATCGTCCTTCCTGTGGTCATATCTATTATAATTATGACCTACTTTTCTGTCATTGTAACTATTTCCACCATAATTATTACTGTTATTATTATTGTTATAATAATTATTACTATCGTAGTTATATTTTCTTCCCTGGTAGCGATTCCCTTGGTTGTAAGGCCTTTTACCATTATTCCCTTGTTGTCTATCAAAAATCCTATCGTTTCCATACCGACGGTGATAATCATTATACGCTACCTTCCTATCATACCATCCTTCTTCTTCTATTGTTTCTTTTTTTGGTTCTTCGTCAACGTTAGGATTTTTTATTATTCCTTTTTTTGCATCTTGCCACAATTTTTCACATCCACTAGTAGAATGGGCGCCGTGCTCTCGACAATACGAACAGTATTTTACATCAGCCACACCGTCCCACTCGTCCGTATCTGACTTCCCCACGGGTGCGTCACTACCGATAAGGCCCACCATGGCGTCATACCGTCTCTTGGCGTTATTTGCTCTCAATCTGCTCTTTTGCACTATCATTGAGCGGCGGAGGCTTAATTCATTATCTACAGTAATGGCAGCTTCAATAGCCTCCTCTAGCGTTTTTGGTTGGAACCCTGCGACGTTCCAGTTATACGGTGCCTTTAATCCGTACAGAAACTGCCTCACTGCTTCACTGTCTGATCTCTTTTTCGACGCGTCTTTCTCGGCCCGCGTCGAGTATGGGTTCGCCTCATGTGCCATCATGATTCCATTGTGTAGTCGCTGGACTCGCCCGCAATATTCCATAATTAATTCGTTATTCCATTGCGTGACAGTTTTAAGCTCCGCTGCAAGTGTCTCTATTCCTCCTATTTTATTGAATCTTCGTGATAGAGCCGACAGAAGCTCGTCAATCGAATTAAATAACGATAATCGCGTGCAGAATTGATCGTCCGCTATGCCTCGCAATTTATTTCCCAAAAGTCCTATAAAATATTTTTCATACTGGGCAGGTATTGTTCCCTTTATCATCCTTACCATTTGCTCAAATAAGGGGAACTGCACGGGGTCTCCATTATACAGTGGTATACCATTTACTGCGTTGTTTAGGTAGCCTAATATATTAAGATTCGAGCCTAAGGCTAACGGTACCCCTGTTTGTTGCCTATTACTAGGAAAAAATTGCATGGTTTGATACTGAGGGTTATCGCGTATGTTACTTTGTGTCCTTTGAAAAGATTCTGCCTGATTATTTATCGGCAGCTCGGTTGGTCGGTCACATGCAGGGAAAAGATATTCTGTATTTGTATACACGTCATTATGATTTTCTTCGTATCCAAACCTCAGCCTATCTGTCCTATTGTTTGATGTATAGTAGTTATAATTTTTGTCATTTGAATGCAGAGGTGGCCAATCGCAGAATGGTATAAAAGGTTGTTCACTGTTTGTATTTTCTTGTTCTTGCCGTTTGGTATACTTTTCCTGCCAACTCGTTTTGCCTAGCCCTTCCACGCCTAATTGATCACGTTTCTTGTCTACCCCTATGTTCTCCTTAATCGCATTCTCTCTTAATTCTGATTTTTCTGGTGCCATTTCCAACATCTCAATTTCTGTTGTTTCGTTCGTTGGCTCTGCTAATTTTGTATTAGGATTTTTCTTAAATGAAATTTTTGGTTTTATATTTTTAAATATCTTTAACATAAGAACTTGATTTTTCTTATCCATCTTCTCATAGAGTGCATACGATTCGGGGTCGTGTTCAAGCATAACCGTTATTGTATCTGAATCTTCCTGTGTCATGGAAAAAGTTTCGTTTAAACCATTCGTACCGTTATCAATCTCCTCCCCGTAGTCGGACATCATTATTTCCTTCCCCCTTTTTTTTATATTAGAGTGATGTGAGCTTAATTATATTAGTTGCTTTCAGTCCACGCACGAAGAAATAATAAAAAAAAAGGATCCTTATTTTATTTCCGATTCTGTATTTCTATTTTACTGGCTTCTAAAACGAGCGGAACTAGCCGTATTCGGGTTAAGTATTATTTTATATTGTACGTCGTTTCCTTAGCTAAAAACCCGAGGGACAATAAGTATATATATTTGGGATGATAAATAGAATTATTACTTACTCTGAAAGAAGGCACAAGACGGTGAACGCCAATATACTCCAAGTCATCCTCTTTACGATAGTTCCTTTTAAAACTGGATGTTGACCCTAGTCCTTCCTTACTCGATAGTAGCTGCAGGTGACTGCCTTGAATTTTCTGCGCCTGTTGTTGCACTGCACTATGTGTGCTTCCCGATTGTTGCCCGAAAATTCCGAAATATCACGTGTAAAAAAAAATTTTATTTCGCGACAAAACCTACCCCACACTTAGCACCAAAACTGTTACGTAGGATTCTAAAGGTTCGGGGTGCTTAATAACAACGCGGCAGTTAAACTCAATCAATCACTTTATTGCTATATTCCTTGAGGGAAGGCGCTTTGCGGTCCCAGGTGACTTATCGCGACTCACCTCCTTCTAGTCCCGACGTTCAAGAGCCCTGTGGCCACTGCTGCGGGCCTTTTTATGCTCTCTCTTCCCCCACTTGTGCTCCTTCCTAATACTAATAGCTGAAGCTCATCCCACGTAGTATGTTCCATACATACTGTACGTGACAGTCTAAAGTAAGACTTATGGAATTAACTTGTTCAGAAAAAATAAAAGTAATTCGTTTTTTGCAGAAAAAACTGAAAAATATTTAGAAATTTTGTTTTTTTTTAAGTGATGTCGTATAAAAATTAAATATAAAAATATTTATAGGAGAAAAAAAATTTGGTCATAAATGGGTTTCGACCCCATGTGAGTGCGTTTTTATCAGGAAAAAAAAAAAAATAATAAATTGATTACAAAAAAATGTGTGTGCACTCGGTGCATCACAAGGGGTTCGAAGAGGTGAGGTCGTTCACAAAGAGGGGTATAATCTGAGACAAGATTCTCTATACCCCTAGACGGGTCACGTACCATCGGTATCTCCTGGCAACTCAATGTTCAATATGACTAGCGCCTTCATACGCGCTTAACCACTCGACCACCGAGCTCTTGTTTTCCAATTCGTTAAATAGTCCATTTGAAGCTAGCATAGATAAAAAATGCCATTAAGCAAGACACTCGTGAATGTGTTAATTGCTTAGCGTTGTAGTCAATATATCTATATGTCCGACCGACGTTTCTGCAGTCGGTCATATAGATATACACTGGTAATATGTGTATAGTAAACATACCCAGTGGGTCAGTACACTTAAATATATTTAAAAAAAAAAAGATATACTGGTAAGGTGATATTTCATTGTGCTTCATTTTTTTCACCACGAAATTAGAAAACAACATATTTAAAATAAACCACACGAAACAAATATTGCTTTATTTCCTTGAAGAAGACTTCATAGTTAATTTTTATGTTCATTATTGGTAGAACTTACAAGAAGAACACTGAAACATGCGAAAATCACTTTAGTAACGTCAAAATTATAGTCTTAAGACTACATCAGTTATTTATTTAAACAGCAAACCTGTTTTTTGTTTGCTTATTGTTAATAGATACTTACACCCCCCTGATTTGGTGTTATCATACGGAGAATGGCGTCTACTTTGGCTGATATACCTTACAAAAAACGGATCATTAAATGAATTTTGTTGTTTGAAATTCGCGCGAAATTTATAGCTGCAAACACCTACTTTTAATATTTATTACTTGCACATGATTATAGCTACTTTATTATCAATTATAGCTTTTGTATTACGCGCCTCTTTCTTACAATCAAATGTAGTCCCCCTACCCCTGCAGTTGGAGCAACTTCTTTTAACGTTATAAAAGTAAAATATATTCTCAGCAGAATGTTTAGCGCTACTAAAAGCCCTCGAATTTCTTATAATTTACGAGGCTCAAGACGTAATAGGAATTTTCGATTAGTTTGGATTCCTGCCCATTTAGGTATAGTAGAAAATAAAAAAGTTAATAAATTAGCCAAATTAGCAGGGGATAACGGGCCTCCCCTCAATGTTGAAATCCCTGCCACTGATCTTATCACTAGATTTAGAAAGATGTGTCAAAATTATAATGAGTCGAGCTTGTTAGCTATGTTTGAAACTAAAGGCACTTGGTACTACAAATCATTTCACAAACCTAGATTAAAAGCATGGTTCTTTAATTTTAACATTTCACGCAAAGCCATCGTTTCATTGAATCAAATAAGAAGTGGCCATACCTCACTCAACTGTGCCTTGTATAGACTTAATATTGTAAACAGCAATTTATGTGAATGTGGTGTATATATAGATGACATAGAACATACATTTTGGCAATGTAGCAGCTTTGACAAAGAACGATCTGTGATGCTCAAAAAGCTTTATACTCCACTCCATGGATAATATTGCATCTTTATTCTTCCTTCAATGATGTCTATTGGGTAAAGCACGACATTACCGTCATATTCATTGCCTTGGCAGTATTTGTGACTTTTGCTGTGAGTGTATCAATTTATTTAATTAAAAATTTTTCTTAGCTATAAATGAAAACAATTTTATCAAATCCTTTGGCAGATAATTTTTTTTTTTCTTTCTTCAAATATCTTGAGTTTGGTACGTAAAGATGAAACAATCGCTCTAACGGCAGCAAAAAACAAAAATGGATTACACTAAATGGGTGCGAGCCACGTTTACGCTCGTCTTACTCTTTGGATTGCAGAACTTACTATACTGCTTGTGGTTCTGCATCGACAAGACAAAACCTACATTAATTTACTTGCAATCCATTAATTTTAAGTCATCTTTCCGAGTAAGATTATACATACTATGAAATATTAATCAATAAAGATAATGACAATGACAATGATAATAGTTATAAGAATATTGTTTTTCAGGGAACTTTCGTATCTTTTATCTTCTGCTTCTTGAACGACGAAGTCCAAGCAGTTATGAGGAAAAATTTATTTTCGTCAAATAATAATAACAACAATACTAAAAATATCAGACCATCCCATCTCTCTAAAGGATAATTGTCAAAGAGACATCAAAGGAAAAAATTAAAAGTAAAAAACTGGAAAAAAGATAAATAGAAAATTATAGTTCGAGTGTATCTACAATCCGTATAAATTTTTAGGCACGAGTAATATATAAATTAAAATTCAATCTCCAAATGAGTATGAAAATTTGAAAATAGGCCATTACGAACACTTAATTCTTTTACTAGTTGTCCATCATTCTCATTATTTCGTACAATTGTATTTCTACAGATTCAATAGGACTAGTGGATTTTTCTGCACAATTTTTCTGTTGATTAAGGAAATATGTTTATATTTGTTCCCGTAATTCGTAGAACTTATTAATTACATAAAGTATATGTATCGATTTTCTTCGCATTTAGCGCGAAAATTTATTGTAAAATGTACGAGTATACAGTAGGATTTTTTACACGTATTTTTTGTGGATTTTTGTATGGTGTATAGTATGCTTGGTTTTTTTTTTAAACTATGAAATTATACATTTTATTTTTAATGATCATGTACAGCCTATAAACTGCGGCCAAATCAGGTCTCTTTTTTTTCTACTACTGTCTATTTTTACTTGACAATTTTTCAATGGAAAAAGATGATTGCTCATTTAGAAAAGTTATTATGCAAATATATGTATTCTTATCAAGATTTAAAACTGAAGAAAAGGTATTTATGTACTCGTAAATTGATGCAAAAATAATCCTTGTAAAAAAAGTTAAACGTTTAAACGTTAAAAAAAAAAAGCCAAAAGAAATCACGTTAATTACACTAAAAATAACTACAGTTAAAATTTTGATGCTGCATAAAGATTCATACTTTTTTTTAAAATAACATTGTTCTTTCAGTTTTTTGTTAAAAAAATGTATTGTTTATGTTTATTATTTTGTGTACATATTAGATAAAAAAGACTCGAAAATATGTAATTTGAAATTGATATTAAAAGTTAAAATCTGGGCTGGTATTACGAAACAACACTGTAATTATAATTCTTAATATTTACTCTAACGCAATATCCGTACAATTGAGTATAATATAAATCCCCATAAAAAAACTAACTTTTATATAAAGTAAAAGGTAAGGCGAGTTTGATGTGTTTCAAATACATCTAAAATAATCATGTTTACAAAACTAATAACGTTATACAGTAAAAAAAAAGTTATTTTCATAGCAAAGACTATAATATCTCCAAGTGTTTCAGTTAATATGTTTCTAATAATACTTATTTGAAAATATTTGGCGAAATAAAATATTCAAAAAGTAATAAGATCAACAAAAAATAGTCAATTTTGTTGCCACGTCAAAGAGTTTTTATAAACATGAAATTATTTATGACTAGAATAAATATCTTAATTTAAATATTTAATTAAATAAAAATTTTTTCACAAAATAATTGAACGTTTGAAAAGTGATGAGATCAGTTAAAATTATTCAAGTTTATTGATACATCAAAGAGTTATAATTTACTAAAAATTATTCAGTATTTAAATAAAAATTTTTATAAAAATATCTGAGTGCATTAAAAATTTCACAAAACGAAATGGAAGATTTAGAAAGTAATGAGATGTAAAAGAAAAAGTCAAGTTTTTGACATAACATATATATTGTAATACTTAAATAAGTTATGTATTAATTTTTATAATACTTTTGAGGTACTGAATAACAAATAGTCAAGCCTAATGTTTTATTTTCATTATAAAATCAAAAAATGTCAACATTTGAAAAAGTTAATAAATCTGTATAACTTGCTGGCCCGGGTTTATACTGTTTTTTAGCAAACAATAAAAATAACGTTTAGAAAAAAAAATAATTTTTAATTTATATATAAATATCTGTGATCAGGCATATGATAGAAAAATTAAACTCCATCATTGTTTGGTAAACCAAAACATCTGACGTATCACTAGAAATGTGATTTAAATAACTTTCCGCGTCTGTTAATGCCGTATTCCGATTTATGCACCACCGCGTATCTTTTCAGTAGATGGGCTCAAGTGCATAGCACCCTATTATTTATTGTAGATCGACTTGTAATAATAACGTTTGAAATTCAAAATAGTATTACAAAAATGTTGAGAGATATCATTTTTAATTTAGACCAGTGATAAATGTAAAACAAATTTTAGCAAAATAATGAATATTGCATGTGTGCACATATCTTCTTCAGTTTTAAGGGTATCAAGCAACTCTTTGGAAAAAAGCACATAAAAATATGGAAAATTTTTCGTTGAGAATTTACATCCTTTGCATTGGCATCTTTGTAGTAAAGATATAAATAATTTGTATGCACTCACACACAGTGCACAAAACCTTTTGGTAAAATCATATTTTTCTCTAACGACCCATGAGCATATATATGTACTTAGAAAATGTGTCATTTTGTCAAAATATAAGGCATTTTTGTGAAGCTGCTGTGTTGACGAAATAGTCACCCAATTCATGACAAAAGAAGCTAATGCTTTGAATAATACTTAAATTTCCGATAAAGACTATATTTTTTTTTTACATTCAAACGAAGATTTAACTAATATGTAGGTCCCAGATAAATTTGACCCCCTTCTCCTGCCCATAGGATATTACTTTTGATGAATGCAATGAATAGCTAACAACAAATTTTCTGACACGCTTTCCCGTAAAAATGATGCTTAGATGATTAAAACATATTCATGTTTAAAAAAAAGTATGGAGACGATTAACAGTGCTCAAAATCTGTACGAGACCATTAATTTTTATTTCTTGAGGCATCCATTAGGACAAACATAAGAGATCATTCGAGATTAGTATACTCGCTCTGGGAATCTGCACCATTAGTTATTAATATTACTTCTTTGCAACATTAAAACTACTTTATCTCGAAAAACAGTGTCTAAAGTAAGACTTATGGAATTAACTTGTTCAGAAAAAATAAAAGTAATTCGTTTTTTGCAGAAAAAACTGAAAAATATTTAGAAATTTTGTTTTTTTTTAAGTGATGTCGTATAAAAATTAAATATAAAAATATTTATAGGAGAAAAAAAATTTGGTCATAGATGGGTTTCGACCCCATGTGAGTGCGTTTTTATCAGGAAAAAAAAAAAAATAATAAATTGATTACAAAAAAATGTGTGTGCACTCGGTGCATCACAAGGGGTTCGAAGAGGTGAGGTCGTTCACAAAGAGGGGTATAATCTGAGACAAGATTCTCTATACCCCTAGACGGGTCACGTACCATCGGTATCTCCTGGCAACTCAATGTTCAATATGACTAGCGCCTTCATACGCGCTTAACCACTCGACCACCGAGCTCTTGTTTTCCAATTCGTTAAATAGTCCATTTGAAGCTAGCATAGATAAAAAATGCCATTAAGCAAGACACTCGTGAATGTGTTAATTGCTTAGCGTTGTAGTCAATATATCTATATGTCCGACCGACGTTTCTGCAGTCGGTCATATAGATATACACTGGTAATATGTGTATAGTAAACATACCCAGTGGGTCAGTACACTTAAATATATTTAAAAAAAAAAAGATATACTGGTAAGGTGATATTTCATTGTGCTTCATTTTTTTCACCACGAAATTAGAAAACAACATATTTAAAATAAACCACACGAAACAAATATTGCTTTATTTCCTTGAAGAAGACTTCATAGTTAATTTTTATGTTCATTATTGGTAGAACTTACAAGAAGAACACTGAAACATGCGAAAATCACTTTAGTAACGTCAAAATTATAGTCTTAAGACTACATCAGTTATTTATTTAAACAGCAAACCTGTTTTTTGTTTGCTTATTGTTAATAGATACTTACACCCCCCTGATTTGGTGTTATCATACGGAGAATGGCGTCTACTTTGGCTGATATACCTTACAAAAAACGGATCATTAAATGAATTTTGTTGTTTGAAATTCGCGCGAAATTTATAGCTGCAAACACCTACTTTTAATATTTATTACTTGCACATGATTATAGCTACTTTATTATCAATTATAGCTTTTGTATTACGCGCCTCTTTCTTACAATCAAATGTAGTCCCCCTACCCCTGCAGTTGGAGCAACTTCTTTTAACGTTATAAAAGTAAAATATATTCTCAGCAGAATGTTTAGCGCTACTAAAAGCCCTCGAATTTCTTATAATTTACGAGGCTCAAGACGTAATAGGAATTTTCGATTAGTTTGGATTCCTGCCCATTTAGGTATAGTAGAAAATAAAAAAGTTAATAAATTAGCCAAATTAGCAGGGGATAACGGGCCTCCCCTCAATGTTGAAATCCCTGCCACTGATCTTATCACTAGATTTAGAAAGATGTGTCAAAATTATAATGAGTCGAGCTTGTTAGCTATGTTTGAAACTAAAGGCACTTGGTACTACAAATCATTTCACAAACCTAGATTAAAAGCATGGTTCTTTAATTTTAACATTTCACGCAAAGCCATCGTTTCATTGAATCAAATAAGAAGTGGCCATACCTCACTCAACTGTGCCTTGTATAGACTTAATATTGTAAACAGCAATTTATGTGAATGTGGTGTATATATAGATGACATAGAACATACATTTTGGCAATGTAGCAGCTTTGACAAAGAACGATCTGTGATGCTCAAAAAGCTTTATACTCCACTCCATGGATAATATTGCATCTTTATTCTTCCTTCAATGATGTCTATTGGGTAAAGCACGACATTACCGTCATATTCATTGCCTTGGCAGTATTTGTGACTTTTGCTGTGAGTGTATCAATTTATTTAATTAAAAATTTTTCTTAGCTATAAATGAAAACAATTTTATCAAATCCTTTGGCAGATAATTTTTTTTTTTCTTTCTTCAAATATCTTGAGTTTGGTACGTAAAGATGAAACAATCGCTCTAACGGCAGCAAAAAACAAAAATGGATTACACTAAATGGGTGCGAGCCACGTTTACGCTCGTCTTACTCTTTGGATTGCAGAACTTACTATACTGCTTGTGGTTCTGCATCGACAAGACAAAACCTACATTAATTTACTTGCAATCCATTAATTTTAAGTCATCTTTCCGAGTAAGATTATACATACTATGAAATATTAATCAATAAAGATAATGACAATGACAATGATAATAGTTATAAGAATATTGTTTTTCAGGGAACTTTCGTATCTTTTATCTTCTGCTTCTTGAACGACGAAGTCCAAGCAGTTATGAGGAAAAATTTATTTTCGTCAAATAATAATAACAACAATACTAAAAATATCAGACCATCCCATCTCTCTAAAGGATAATTGTCAAAGAGACATCAAAGGAAAAAATTAAAAGTAAAAAACTGGAAAAAAGATAAATAGAAAATTATAGTTCGAGTGTATCTACAATCCGTATAAATTTTTAGGCACGAGTAATATATAAATTAAAATTCAATCTCCAAATGAGTATGAAAATTTGAAAATAGGCCATTACGAACACTTAATTCTTTTACTAGTTGTCCATCATTCTCATTATTTCGTACAATTGTATTTCTACAGATTCAATAGGACTAGTGGATTTTTCTGCACAATTTTTCTGTTGATTAAGGAAATATGTTTATATTTGTTCCCGTAATTCGTAGAACTTATTAATTACATAAAGTATATGTATCGATTTTCTTCGCATTTAGCGCGAAAATTTATTGTAAAATGTACGAGTATACAGTAGGATTTTTTACACGTATTTTTTGTGGATTTTTGTATGGTGTATAGTATGCTTGGTTTTTTTTTTAAACTATGAAATTATACATTTTATTTTTAATGATCATGTACAGCCTATAAACTGCGGCCAAATCAGGTCTCTTTTTTTTCTACTACTGTCTATTTTTACTTGACAATTTTTCAATGGAAAAAGATGATTGCTCATTTAGAAAAGTTATTATGCAAATATATGTATTCTTATCAAGATTTAAAACTGAAGAAAAGGTATTTATGTACTCGTAAATTGATGCAAAAATAATCCTTGTAAAAAAAGTTAAACGTTTAAACGTTAAAAAAAAAAAGCCAAAAGAAATCACGTAAATTACACTAAAAATAACTACAGTTAAAATTTTGATGCTGCATAAAGATTCATACTTTTTTTTAAAATAACATTGTTCTTTCAGTTTTTTGTTAAAAAAATGTATTGTTTATGTTTATTATTTTGTGTACATATTAGATAAAAAAGACTCGAAAATATGTAATTTGTAATTGATATTAAAAGTTAAAATCTGGGCTGGTATTACGAAACAACACTGTAATTATAATTCTTAATATTTACTCTAACGCAATATCCGTACAATTGAGTATAATATAAATCCCCATAAAAAAACTAACTTTTATATAAAGTAAAAGGTAAGGCGAGTTTGATGTGTTTCAAATACATCTAAAATAATCATGTTTACAAAACTAATAACGTTATACAGTAAAAAAAAAGTTATTTTCATAGCAAAGACTATAATATCTCCAAGTGTTTCAGTTAATATGTTTCTAATAATACTTATTTGAAAATATTTGGCGAAATAAAATATTCAAAAAGTAATAAGATCAACAAAAAATAGTCAATTTTGTTGCCACGTCAAAGAGTTTTTATAAACATGAAATTATTTATGACTAGAATAAATATCTTAATTTAAATATTTAATTAAATAAAAATTTTTTCACAAAATAATTGAACGTTTGAAAAGTGATGAGATCAGTTAAAATTATTCAAGTTTATTGATACATCAAAGAGTTATAATTTACTAAAAATTATTCAGTATTTAAATAAAAATTTTTATAAAAATATCTGAGTGCATTAAAAATTTCACAAAACGAAATGGAAGATTTAGAAAGTAATGAGATGTAAAAGAAAAAGTCAAGTTTTTGACATAACATATATATTGTAATACTTAAATAAGTTATGTATTAATTTTTATAATACTTTTGAGGTACTGAATAACAAATAGTCAAGCCTAATGTTTTATTTTCATTATAAAATCAAAAAATGTCAACATTTGAAAAAGTTAATAAATCTGTATAACTTGCTGGCCCGGGTTTATACTGTTTTTTAGCAAACAATAAAAATAACGTTTAGAAAAAAAAATAATTTTTAATTTATATATAAATATCTGTGATCAGGCATATGATAGAAAAATTAAACTCCATCATTGTTTGGTAAACCAAAACATCTGACGTATCACTAGAAATGTGATTTAAATAACTTTCCGCGTCTGTTAATGCCGTATTCCGATTTATGCACCACCGCGTATCTTTTCAGTAGATGGGCTCAAGTGCATAGCACCCTATTATTTATTGTAGATCGACTTGTAATAATAACGTTTGAAATTCAAAATAGTATTACAAAAATGTTGAGAGATATCATTTTTAATTTAGACCAGTGATAAATGTAAAACAAATTTTAGCAAAATAATGAATATTGCATGTGTGCACATATCTTCTTCAGTTTTAAGGGTATCAAGCAACTCTTTGGAAAAAAGCACATAAAAATATGGAAAATTTTTCGTTGAGAATTTACATCCTTTGCATTGGCATCTTTGTAGTAAAGATATAAATAATTTGTATGCACTCACACACAGTGCACAAAACCTTTTGGTAAAATCATATTTTTCTCTAACGACCCATGAGCATATATATGTACTTAGAAAATGTGTCATTTTGTCAAAATATAAGGCATTTTTGTGAAGCTGCTGTGTTGACGAAATAGTCACCCAATTCATGACAAAAGAAGCTAATGCTTTGAATAATACTTAAATTTCCGATAAA
Organism: Copidosoma floridanum; assembly: GCF_036245765.1. Taxonomy (NCBI): domain Eukaryota; kingdom Metazoa; phylum Arthropoda; class Insecta; order Hymenoptera; family Encyrtidae; genus Copidosoma; species Copidosoma floridanum. The sequence goes on along the minus strand of NW_028321917.1, from coordinate 6,768,839 downwards.
GACTATATTTTTTTTTTACATTCAAACGAAGATTTAACTAATATGTAGGTCCCAGATAAATTTGACCCCCTTCTCCTGCCCATAGGATATTACTTTTGATGAATGCAATGAATAGCTAACAACAAATTTTCTGACACGCTTTCCCGTAAAAATGATGCTTAGATGATTAAAACATATTCATGTTTAAAAAAAAGTATGGAGACGATTAACAGTGCTCAAAATCTGTACGAGACCATTAATTTTTATTTCTTGAGGCATCCATTAGGACAAACATAAGAGATCATTCGAGATTAGTATACTCGCTCTGGGAATCTGCACCATTAGTTATTAATATTACTTCTTTGCAACATTAAAACTACTTTATCTCGAAAAACAGTGTCTAAAGTAAGACTTATGGAATTAACTTGTTCAGAAAAAATAAAAGTAATTCGTTTTTTGCAGAAAAAACTGAAAAATATTTAGAAATTTTGTTTTTTTTTAAGTGATGTCGTATAAAAATTAAATATAAAAATATTTATAGGAGAAAAAAAATTTGGTCATAGATGGGTTTCGACCCCATGTGAGTGCGTTTTTATCAGGAAAAAAAAAAAAATAATAAATTGATTACAAAAAAATGTGTGTGCACTCGGTGCATCACAAGGGGTTCGAAGAGGTGAGGTCGTTCACAAAGAGGGGTATAATCTGAGACAAGATTCTCTATACCCCTAGACGGGTCACGTACCATCGGTATCTCCTGGCAACTCAATGTTCAATATGACTAGCGCCTTCATACGCGCTTAACCACTCGACCACCGAGCTCTTGTTTTCCAATTCGTTAAATAGTCCATTTGAAGCTAGCATAGATAAAAAATGCCATTAAGCAAGACACTCGTGAATGTGTTAATTGCTTAGCGTTGTAGTCAATATATCTATATGTCCGACCGACGTTTCTGCAGTCGGTCATATAGATATACACTGGTAATATGTGTATAGTAAACATACCCAGTGGGTCAGTACACTTAAATATATTTAAAAAAAAAAAGATATACTGGTAAGGTGATATTTCATTGTGCTTCATTTTTTTCACCACGAAATTAGAAAACAACATATTTAAAATAAACCACACGAAACAAATATTGCTTTATTTCCTTGAAGAAGACTTCATAGTTAATTTTTATGTTCATTATTGGTAGAACTTACAAGAAGAACACTGAAACATGCGAAAATCACTTTAGTAACGTCAAAATTATAGTCTTAAGACTACATCAGTTATTTATTTAAACAGCAAACCTGTTTTTTGTTTGCTTATTGTTAATAGATACTTACACCCCCCTGATTTGGTGTTATCATACGGAGAATGGCGTCTACTTTGGCTGATATACCTTACAAAAAACGGATCATTAAATGAATTTTGTTGTTTGAAATTCGCGCGAAATTTATAGCTGCAAACACCTACTTTTAATATTTATTACTTGCACATGATTATAGCTACTTTATTATCAATTATAGCTTTTGTATTACGCGCCTCTTTCTTACAATCAAATGTAGTCCCCCTACCCCTGCAGTTGGAGCAACTTCTTTTAACGTTATAAAAGTAAAATATATTCTCAGCAGAATGTTTAGCGCTACTAAAAGCCCTCGAATTTCTTATAATTTACGAGGCTCAAGACGTAATAGGAATTTTCGATTAGTTTGGATTCCTGCCCATTTAGGTATAGTAGAAAATAAAAAAGTTAATAAATTAGCCAAATTAGCAGGGGATAACGGGCCTCCCCTCAATGTTGAAATCCCTGCCACTGATCTTATCACTAGATTTAGAAAGATGTGTCAAAATTATAATGAGTCGAGCTTGTTAGCTATGTTTGAAACTAAAGGCACTTGGTACTACAAATCATTTCACAAACCTAGATTAAAAGCATGGTTCTTTAATTTTAACATTTCACGCAAAGCCATCGTTTCATTGAATCAAATAAGAAGTGGCCATACCTCACTCAACTGTGCCTTGTATAGACTTAATATTGTAAACAGCAATTTATGTGAATGTGGTGTATATATAGATGACATAGAACATACATTTTGGCAATGTAGCAGCTTTGACAAAGAACGATCTGTGATGCTCAAAAAGCTTTATACTCCACTCCATGGATAATATTGCATCTTTATTCTTCCTTCAATGATGTCTATTGGGTAAAGCACGACATTACCGTCATATTCATTGCCTTGGCAGTATTTGTGACTTTTGCTGTGAGTGTATCAATTTATTTAATTAAAAATTTTTCTTAGCTATAAATGAAAACAATTTTATCAAATCCTTTGGCAGATAATTTTTTTTTTTCTTTCTTCAAATATCTTGAGTTTGGTACGTAAAGATGAAACAATCGCTCTAACGGCAGCAAAAAACAAAAATGGATTACACTAAATGGGTGCGAGCCACGTTTACGCTCGTCTTACTCTTTGGATTGCAGAACTTACTATACTGCTTGTGGTTCTGCATCGACAAGACAAAACCTACATTAATTTACTTGCAATCCATTAATTTTAAGTCATCTTTCCGAGTAAGATTATACATACTATGAAATATTAATCAATAAAGATAATGACAATGACAATGATAATAGTTATAAGAATATTGTTTTTCAGGGAACTTTCGTATCTTTTATCTTCTGCTTCTTGAACGACGAAGTCCAAGCAGTTATGAGGAAAAATTTATTTTCGTCAAATAATAATAACAACAATACTAAAAATATCAGACCATCCCATCTCTCTAAAGGATAATTGTCAAATAGACATCAAAGGAAAAAATTAAAAGTAAAAAACTGGAAAAAAGATAAATAGAAAATTATAGTTCGAGTGTATCTACAATCCGTATAAATTTTTAGGCACGAGTAATATATAAATTAAAATTCAATCTCCAAATGAGTATGAAAATTTGAAAATAGGCCATTACGAACACTTAATTCTTTTACTAGTTGTCCATCATTCTCATTATTTCGTACAATTGTATTTCTACAGATTCAATAGGACTAGTGGATTTTTCTGCACAATTTTTCTGTTGATTAAGGAAATATGTTTATATTTGTTCCCGTAATTCGTAGAACTTATTAATTACATAAAGTATATGTATCGATTTTCTTCGCATTTAGCGCGAAAATTTATTGTAAAATGTACGAGTATACAGTAGGATTTTTTACACGTATTTTTTGTGGATTTTTGTATGGTGTATAGTATGCTTGGTTTTTTATTTAAACTATGAAATTATACATTTTATTTTTAATGATCATGTACAGCCTATAAACTGCGGCCAAATCAGGTCTCTTTTTTTTCTACTACTGTCTATTTTTACTTGACAATTTTTCAATGGAAAAAGATGATTGCTCATTTAGAAAAGTTATTATGCAAATATATGTATTCTTATCAAGATTTAAAACTGAAGAAAAGGTATTTATGTACTCGTAAATTGATGCAAAAATAATCCTTGTAAAAAAAGTTAAACGTTTAAACGTTAAAAAAAAAAAGCCAAAAGAAATCACGTTAATTACACTAAAAATAACTACAGTTAAAATTTTGATGCTGCATAAAGATTCATACTTTTTTTTAAAATAACATTGTTCTTTCAGTTTTTTGTTAAAAAAATGTATTGTTTATGTTTATTATTTTGTGTACATATTAGATAAAAAAGACTCGAAAATATGTAATTTGAAATTGATATTAAAAGTTAAAATCTGGGCTGGTATTACGAAACAACACTGTAATTATAATTCTTAATATTTACTCTAACGCAATATCCGTACAATTGAGTATAATATAAATCCCCATAAAAAAACTAACTTTTATATAAAGTAAAAGGTAAGGCGAGTTTGATGTGTTTCAAATACATCTAAAATAATCATGTTTACAAAACTAATAACGTTATACAGTAAAAAAAAAGTTATTTTCATAGCAAAGACTATAATATCTCCAAGTGTTTCAGTTAATATGTTTCTAATAATACTTATTTGAAAATATTTGGCGAAATAAAATATTCAAAAAGTAATAAGATCAACAAAAAATAGTCAATTTTGTTGCCACGTCAAAGAGTTTTTATAAACATGAAATTATTTATGACTAGAATAAATATCTTAATTTAAATATTTAATTAAATAAAAATTTTTTCACAAAATAATTGAACGTTTGAAAAGTGATGAGATCAGTTAAAATTATTCAAGTTTATTGATACATCAAAGAGTTATAATTTACTAAAAATTATTCAGTATTTAAATAAAAATTTTTATAAAAATATCTGAGTGCATTAAAAATTTCACAAAACGAAATGGAAGATTTAGAAAGTAATGAGATGTAAAAGAAAAAGTCAAGTTTTTGACATAACATATATATTGTAATACTTAAATAAGTTATGTATTAATTTTTATAATACTTTTGAGGTACTGAATAACAAATAGTCAAGCCTAATGTTTTATTTTCATTATAAAATCAAAAAATGTCAACATTTGAAAAAGTTAATAAATCTGTATAACTTGCTGGCCCGGGTTTATACTGTTTTTTAGCAAACAATAAAAATAACGTTTAGAAAAAAAAATAATTTTTAATTTATATATAAATATCTGTGATCAGGCATATGATAGAAAAATTAAACTCCATCATTGTTTGGTAAACCAAAACATCTGACGTATCACTAGAAATGTGATTTAAATAACTTTCCGCGTCTGTTAATGCCGTATTCCGATTTATGCACCACCGCGTATCTTTTCAGTAGATGGGCTCAAGTGCATAGCACCCTATTATTTATTGTAGATCGACTTGTAATAATAACGTTTGAAATTCAAAATAGTATTACAAAAATGTTGAGAGATATCATTTTTAATTTAGACCAGTGATAAATGTAAAACAAATTTTAGCAAAATAATGAATATTGCATGTGTGCACATATCTTCTTCAGTTTTAAGGGTATCAAGCAACTCTTTGGAAAAAAGCACATAAAAATATGGAAAATTTTTCGTTGAGAATTTACATCCTTTGCATTGGCATCTTTGTAGTAAAGATATAAATAATTTGTATGCACTCACACACAGTGCACAAAACCTTTTGGTAAAATCATATTTTTCTCTAACGACCCATGAGCATATATATGTACTTAGAAAATGTGTCATTTTGTCAAAATATAAGGCATTTTTGTGAAGCTGCTGTGTTGACGAAATAGTCACCCAATTCATGACAAAAGAAGCTAATGCTTTGAATAATACTTAAATTTCCGATAAAGACTATATTTTTTTTTTACATTCAAACGAAGATTTAACTAATATGTAGGTCCCAGATAAATTTGACCCCCTTCTCCTGCCCATAGGATATTACTTTTGATGAATGCAATGAATAGCTAACAACAAATTTTCTGACACGCTTTCCCGTAAAAATGATGCTTAGATGATTAAAACATATTCATGTTTAAAAAAAAGTATGGAGACGATTAACAGTGCTCAAAATCTGTACGAGACCATTAATTTTTATTTCTTGAGGCATCCATTAGGACAAACATAAGAGATCATTCGAGATTAGTATACTCGCTCTGGGAATCTGCACCATTAGTTATTAATATTACTTCTTTGCAACATTAAAACTACTTTATCTCGAAAAACAGTGTCTAAAGTAAGACTTATGGAATTAACTTGTTCAGAAAAAATAAAAGTAATTCGTTTTTTGCAGAAAAAACTGAAAAATATTTAGAAATTTTGTTTTTTTTTAAGTGATGTCGTATAAAAATTAAATATAAAAATATTTATAGGAGAAAAAAAATTTGGTCATAGATGGGTTTCGACCCCATGTGAGTGCGTTTTTATCAGGAAAAAAAAAAAAATAATAAATTGATTACAAAAAAATGTGTGTGCACTCGGTGCATCACAAGGGGTTCGAAGAGGTGAGGTCGTTCACAAAGAGGGGTATAATCTGAGACAAGATTCTCTATACCCCTAGACGGGTCACGTACCATCGGTATCTCCTGGCAACTCAATGTTCAATATGACTAGCGCCTTCATACGCGCTTAACCACTTTTTTTTTTTTTTTTTTAAAGAACGTTTTATTCAAACACAGATACAATGGAAGGTAATATACAAAGCGTAGAATATGACGTACAAAGAAACGCTTTACAAGATTGGTTCTTATATACTAATTGGCATAAGATTATGCTCTACAAGTATTTCTTAGAGTGTTATTAGATTAATATTTACGCTATTACATAGTATGATTTTCTTTATTATATTTAGCTTCTTACTCAAAGGTCAAAAAAATTCCAGTTATAATGAAAAAATACCTCAACATTAACTTGCACTAGGCAGCTTTTTCGGATTGCGCGAGGATAGTAACTAAAAATAAAAATAATGAAAGTATTTTTTTTTTTTTTTTTTTTTTTTTTTTTTTTTTTTTTTTTTTTTTTTTTTTTTTTTTTTTTTTTTTTTTTTTTTTTTTTTTTTTTTTTAAATTATGTACATGTGTATTTACAGAGTTGCTTCTAAACAAGCAAGCACCACTCTACGTGTGCTCTGGTTATGTATTTTTTTTTTTTTTTTTTTTTTTTTTTTTTTTTTTTTTTTTTTTTTTTTAAAGAACGTTTTATTCAAACACAGATACAATGGTAAGTAATATAAAAAGCTTAGAATATGACGTACAAGTAACGCTTTACAAGATAGGTTCTTATATACTAATTGGCATAAGTTTATGCTCTACAAGTATTTCTTAGGGTGTTATTAGTTTAATATTTACGCTATTACATGGTATGATTTTCTTTATTATATTTAGCTTCTTACTTCAAGGTCAAGAAAATTCCAGTTATAATGAAAAAATGCCTCAACATTAACTTGCACTAGGCAGTTTTTTCGGATTGAGCAAGAATAATAACTAAAATAAAAATAATGATAGTTTTTTTTTTTTTTTTTTTTTTTTTTTTTTTTTTTTTTTTTTTTTTTTTTTTTTTTTTTTTTTTTTTTTTTTTTTTTTAAATTATGTACATGTGTATTTACAGAGTTGCTTCTAAACAAGCAAGCACCACTCTACGTGTGCTCTGGTTATGTATTATGAATCCACCAATATGCTTTGTTTTTAAAAGTCTTTTCCTTGCTATCTGCATCAGATAGTGCGGTGCTGTACTTGATTGGGGGAGTGTGATCGATATCCCTAGGGATTTTTTTGTTTCTTTGGTGTCTAGACCAATGATATATTATAGGTATATTGCTGTTGTTTTGTATCAATCTTTGCTTATCTAATAATAGGAACGTTTCTGGCGAGACTATTCCATTGGCTTTGCCTTTTTCTAATAGGTTTGTGTCTAAGTTAATTAGTGATTCGGAAATAATGGTGTTATTTGCAACTTTTTTTGCATTGACGAAATAATTTCTACATAACTTTAACATATGTATGTCTATCCGAGGTATCCTAGACAAGTTATAGATGACTTTATTACTAAAATATTTTTGATAATTATGCGCTGGATTCCTGTATGTATTTAGACAGACTCTCAAACATTTTCTTTCAAATGACCTAATTCTTTCCATTGTGGAGGCACTTTGATTAAACCAAACTGGAATTGCATATGTGATTATTGGTCTGATTAGTAGGCAATAACATATGACCTTGGCTCTTTTATTTAGATGTTTATTATAAAATAGTTTTCCTAAAGATTGGAACGCAAGGTTAGCTTTGTGTAATTGTGTGATGGGGTGTTCATGTAACCTTAATAAGTAGTCGATTTGGACCCCCAGGTATTTTACCGATTTATTGTGAGGTATGTCTGTTTTTTGACCATTATCCCCTTTTATTTGAATCTTAAAATCTTTCCAGTCCCGTCTTTCAGATCTACTGAGTCTACTGTGGTCGAGTCTGATTAAGATCGATTCACACTTAGGTGCGCTTATTTTTAGGAACCATTTTTTGTAATAATTGTTAACATTATTAACTAGGTTTTCTAGTTTATTTTTTGCCTCAGTCGGTTTTTTAGCATTTGTGTATAATATTAGATCGTCAGCAAAGAATACTGCATGTTTCCCTAAGTTTTGGTTTAACTCAAATAATTTGGCTAGTCCACTAATATATATGTTGAATAGTATTGGGGCGTTGACAGTGCCCTGCTGGAGACCCTCGAATAGGTCTAATGTTCGGGATTTCTTACCGTTCATGTTGACAGTGTAGAGACTTCTATTTTGGAAAGAACTGTAAAGAATTTTGACTATGTGGTCGGGAAATTTTTTTTGTGAAAGTTTAAATAGTAAGCCTTTTACCCAGATGGTGTCGAAGGCTTTCTCTAAGTCTACAAGGCAAGCTGCTACCATGTTATGATCGTTTAGGTGTTTGCAAGTGTCTTTTAAAACTTTGTGGAGAGCGTGTACAGTGGAGTGATTGTGTTTGAAACCGAATTGTTCGTCTGGTATTATACGCTCTGTTCTGCAATGATCATGTATTTGCTGATTAATTAACGCTTCAAATATTTTGCTGATACCGGTAAGGAGGTAAATGGGTCGGTAGCTTTTTGTCTCTTTTGGATTTTTATCTTTTTTAAGGATAGGGACTATCTTGGCTCTTTTCCATGAGTTTGGGTAGTACGAATTGTTAACGATATTATTAAATATGATTGTGTAGTTAATTATTGTTTCTTTGTCTATATGTTTGAGTACTATATTGGGGATTCCGTCTATCCCGGAAGACGTCTTGTTATTCAGATTTTTGAAGATGAAGTGAACTTCGGTTATGTTAAAGAATATTTTTTGATCGTGATTATTAGGATAGTTTGATAGGTTAGTATCATTAAATGTTGTTATTGATTCGTTATTTTCGCGTATTCTTTCAATTTTATTTTTGATTTCTCTGTATTTATTATTAACAATTTGTGTCAATCTGTCGTTTAGATCTTCCGGTTTTTTTTTACTTACTTGTTGATAATTGCTAGCTAGAGCATTAAGTATGTCTATTTCATTCTTTAGTATATATTTATTATCGTTAGTTTTTTCGAATTTGTTTATATCAGAGGGGGTCCTAGTAATGTGCTGTATTTCTTCGTTATTTACATGTAACGTTTCGATTTTGTTAATGTTATTATTCCTGAAAATTTTGTTTATTTGTGGAAAGAAAGAGCCCGAATCCTTATAGTTAATGAGTTTGGCCTTATCAGCCCAGAATTTGTTATAGTTTATGGCGTATTGTTTTTTAATCTCATATTTTAGAAGGTTGATGTATTTTTTTGTAGTACTTATTTCGTTGGTGATTAGATAATTATTTACGTTGTGTTTTTTGTATAATTTTTTAAGGTGTGAAACTAGTAAGTTTTTTTTCCCTAATAATTTGTTTATCAGGTGATTATTGTATTTTTGCATACTATTATTAGGTTCAAAATTAGGGACAATTTTATCAATCGTGTTTGTAATTTGAATATTAATAGAGTGTAAGTAATTATTTATTTCATTGTTGGTGAGGTTTTTGTTGTTTGGTATTGTTATTTTGTTTTTTTCTAGTTCTTTGCGCTTAACCACTCGACCACCGAGCTCTTGTTTTCCAATTCGTTAAATAGTCCATTTGAAGCTAGCATAGATAAAAAATGCCATTAAGCAAGACACTCGTGAATGTGTTAATTGCTTAGCGTTGTAGTCAATATATCTATATGTCCGACCGACGTTTCTGCAGTCGGTCATATAGATATACACTGGTAATATGTGTATAGTAAACATACCCAGTGGGTCAGTACACTTAAATATATTTAAAAAAAAAAAGATATACTGGTAAGGTGATATTTCATTGTGCTTCATTTTTTTCACCACGAAATTAGAAAACAACATATTTAAAATAAACCACACGAAACAAATATTGCTTTATTTCCTTGAAGAAGACTTCATAGTTAATTTTTATGTTCATTATTGGTAGAACTTACAAGAAGAACACTGAAACATGCGAAAATCACTTTAGTAACGTCAAAATTATAGTCTTAAGACTACATCAGTTATTTATTTAAACAGCAAACCTGTTTTTTGTTTGCTTATTGTTAATAGATACTTACACCCCCCTGATTTGGTGTTATCATACGGAGAATGGCGTCTACTTTGGCTGATATACCTTACAAAAAACGGATCATTAAATGAATTTTGTTGTTTGAAATTCGCGCGAAATTTATAGCTGCAAACACCTACTTTTAATATTTATTACTTGCACATGATTATAGCTACTTTATTATCAATTATAGCTTTTGTATTACGCGCCTCTTTCTTACAATCAAATGTAGTCCCCCTACCCCTGCAGTTGGAGCAACTTCTTTTAACGTTATAAAAGTAAAATATATTCTCAGCAGAATGTTTAGCGCTACTAAAAGCCCTCGAATTTCTTATAATTTACGAGGCTCAAGACGTAATAGGAATTTTCGATTAGTTTGGATTCCTGCCCATTTAGGTATAGTAGAAAATAAAAAAGTTAATAAATTAGCCAAATTAGCAGGGGATAACGGGCCTCCCCTCAATGTTGAAATCCCTGCCACTGATCTTATCACTAGATTTAGAAAGATGTGTCAAAATTATAATGAGTCGAGCTTGTTAGCTATGTTTGAAACTAAAGGCACTTGGTACTACAAATCATTTCACAAACCTAGATTAAAAGCATGGTTCTTTAATTTTAACATTTCACGCAAAGCCATCGTTTCATTGAATCAAATAAGAAGTGGCCATACCTCACTCAACTGTGCCTTGTATAGACTTAATATTGTAAACAGCAATTTATGTGAATGTGGTGTATATATAGATGACATAGAACATACATTTTGGCAATGTAGCAGCTTTGACAAAGAACGATCTGTGATGCTCAAAAAGCTTTATACTCCACTCCATGGATAATATTGCATCTTTATTCTTCCTTCAATGATGTCTATTGGGTAAAGCACGACATTACCGTCATATTCATTGCCTTGGCAGTATTTGTGACTTTTGCTGTGAGTGTATCAATTTATTTAATTAAAAATTTTTCTTAGCTATAAATGAAAACAATTTTATCAAATCCTTTGGCAGATAATTTTTTTTTTTCTTTCTTCAAATATCTTGAGTTTGGTACGTAAAGATGAAACAATCGCTCTAACGGCAGCAAAAAACAAAAATGGATTACACTAAATGGGTGCGAGCCACGTTTACGCTCGTCTTACTCTTTGGATTGCAGAACTTACTATACTGCTTGTGGTTCTGCATCGACAAGACAAAACCTACATTAATTTACTTGCAATCCATTAATTTTAAGTCATCTTTCCGAGTAAGATTATACATACTATGAAATATTAATCAATAAAGATAATGACAATGACAATGATAATAGTTATAAGAATATTGTTTTTCAGGGAACTTTCGTATCTTTTATCTTCTGCTTCTTGAACGACGAAGTCCAAGCAGTTATGAGGAAAAATTTATTTTCGTCAAATAATAATAACAACAATACTAAAAATATCAGACCATCCCATCTCTCTAAAGGATAATTGTCAAAGAGACATCAAAGGAAAAAATTAAAAGTAAAAAACTGGAAAAAAGATAAATAGAAAATTATAGTTCGAGTGTATCTACAATCCGTATAAATTTTTAGGCACGAGTAATATATAAATTAAAATTCAATCTCCAAATGAGTATGAAAATTTGAAAATAGGCCATTACGAACACTTAATTCTTTTACTAATTGTCCATCATTCTCATTATTTCGTACAATTGTATTTCTACAGATTCAATAGGACTAGTGGATTTTTCTGCACAATTTTTCTGTTGATTAAGGAAATATGTTTATATTTGTTCCCGTAATTCGTAGAACTTATTAATTACATAAAGTATATGTATCGATTTTCTTCGCATTTAGCGCGAAAATTTATTGTAAAATGTACGAGTATACAGTAGGATTTTTTACACGTATTTTTTGTGGATTTTTGTATGGTGTATAGTATGCTTGGTTTTTTTTTTAAACTATGAAATTATACATTTTATTTTTAATGATCATGTACAGCCTATAAACTGCGGCCAAATCAGGTCTCTTTTTTTTCTACTACTGTCTATTTTTACTTGACAATTTTTCAATGGAAAAAGATGATTGCTCATTTAGAAAAGTTATTATGCAAATATATGTATTCTTATCAAGATTTAAAACTGAAGAAAAGGTATTTATGTACTCGTAAATTGATGCAAAAATAATCCTTGTAAAAAAAGTTAAACGTTTAAACGTTAAAAAAAAAAAGCCAAAAGAAATCACGTTAATTACACTAAAAATAACTACAGTTAAAATTTTGATGCTGCATAAAGATTCATACTTTTTTTTAAAATAACATTGTTCTTTCAGTTTTTTGTTAAAAAAATGTATTGTTTATGTTTATTATTTTGTGTACATATTAGATAAAAAAGACTCGAAAATATGTAATTTGAAATTGATATTAAAAGTTAAAATCTGGGCTGGTATTACGAAACAACACTGTAATTATAATTCTTAATATTTACTCTAACGCAATATCCGTACAATTGAGTATAATATAAATCCCCATAAAAAAACTAACTTTTATATAAAGTAAAAGGTAAGGCGAGTTTGATGTGTTTCAAATACATCTAAAATAATCATGTTTACAAAACTAATAACGTTATACAGTAAAAAAAAAGTTATTTTCATAGCAAAGACTATAATATCTCCAAGTGTTTCAGTTAATATGTTTCTAATAATACTTATTTGAAAATATTTGGCGAAATAAAATATTCAAAAAGTAATAAGATCAACAAAAAATAGTCAATTTTGTTGCCACGTCAAAGAGTTTTTATAAACATGAAATTATTTATGACTAGAATAAATATCTTAATTTAAATATTTAATTAAATAAAAATTTTTTCACAAAATAATTGAACGTTTGAAAAGTGATGAGATCAGTTAAAATTATTCAAGTTTATTGATACATCAAAGAGTTATAATTTACTAAAAATTATTCAGTATTTAAATAAAAATTTTTATAAAAATATCTGAGTGCATTAAAAATTTCACAAAACGAAATGGAAGATTTAGAAAGTAATGAGATGTAAAAGAAAAAGTCAAGTTTTTGACATAACATATATATTGTAATACTTAAATAAGTTATGTATTAATTTTTATAATACTTTTGAGGTACTGAATAACAAATAGTCAAGCCTAATGTTTTATTTTCATTATAAAATCAAAAAATGTCAACATTTGAAAAAGTTAATAAATCTGTATAACTTGCTGGCCCGGGTTTATACTGTTTTTTAGCAAACAATAAAAATAACGTTTAGAAAAAAAAATAATTTTTAATTTATATATAAATATCTGTGATCAGGCATATGATAGAAAAATTAAACTCCATCATTGTTTGGTAAACCAAAACATCTGACGTATCACTAGAAATGTGATTTAAATAACTTTCCGCGTCTGTTAATGCCGTATTCCGATTTATGCACCACCGCGTATCTTTTCAGTAGATGGGCTCAAGTGCATAGCACCCTATTATTTATTGTAGATCGACTTGTAATAATAACGTTTGAAATTCAAAATAGTATTACAAAAATGTTGAGAGATATCATTTTTAATTTAGACCAGTGATAAATGTAAAACAAATTTTAGCAAAATAATGAATATTGCATGTGTGCACATATCTTCTTCAGTTTTAAGGGTATCAAGCAACTCTTTGGAAAAAAGCACATAAAAATATGGAAAATTTTTCGTTTAGAATTTACATCCTTTGCATTGGCATCTTTGTAGTAAAGATATAAATAATTTGTATGCACTCACACACAGTGCACAAAACCTTTTGGTAAAATCATATTTTTCTCTAACGACCCATGAGCATATATATGTACTTAGAAAATGTGTCATTTTGTCAAAATATAAGGCATTTTTGTGAAGCTGCTGTGTTGACGAAATAGTCACCCAATTCATGACAAAAGAAGCTAATGCTTTGAATAATACTTAAATTTCCGATAAAGACTATATTTTTTTTTTACATTCAAACGAAGATTCAACTAATATGTAGGTCCCAGATAAATTTGACCCCCTTCTCCTGCCCATAGGATATTACTTTTGATGAATGCAATGAATAGCTAACAACAAATTTTCTGACACGCTTTCCCGTAAAAATGATGCTTAGATGATTAAAACATATTCATGTTTGAAAAAAAGTATGGAGACGATTAACAGTGCTCAAAATCTGTACGAGACCATTAATTTTTATTTCTTGAGGCATCCATTAGGACAAACATAAGAGATCATTCGAGATTAGTATACTCGCTCTGGGAATCTGCACCATTAGTTATTAATATTACTTCTTTGCAACATTAAAACTACTTTATCTCGAAAAACAGTGTCTAAAGTAAGACTTATGGAATTAACTTGTTCAGAAAAAATAAAAGTAATTCGTTTTTTGCAGAAAAAACTGAAAAATATTTAGAAATTTTGTTTTTTTTTAAGTGATGTCGTATAAAAATTAAATATAAAAATATTTATAGGAGAAAAAAAATTTGGTCATAGATGGGTTTCGACCCCATGTGAGTGCGTTTTTATCAGGAAAAAAAAAAAAATAATAAATTGATTACAAAAAAATGTGTGTGCACTCGGTGCATCACAAGGGGTTCGAAGAGGTGAGGTCGTTCACAAAGAGGGGTATAATCTGAGACAAGATTCTCTATACCCCTAGACGGGTCACGTACCATCGGTATCTCCTGGCAACTCAATGTTCAATATGACTAGCGCCTTCATACGCGTTTAACCACTCGACCACCGAGCTCTTGTTTTCCAATTCGTTAAATAGTCCATTTGAAGCTAGCATAGATAAAAAATGCCATTAAGCAAGACACTCGTGAATGTGTTAATTGCTTAGCGTTGTAGTCAATATATCTATATGTCCGACCGACGTTTCTGCAGTCGGTCATATAGATATACACTGGTAATATGTGTATAGTAAACATACCCAGTGGGTCAGTACACTTAAATATATTTAAAAAAAAAAAGATATACTGGTAAGGTGATATTTCATTGTGCTTCATTTTTTTCACCACGAAATTAGAAAACAACATATTTAAAATAAACCACACGAAACAAATATTGCTTTATTTCCTTGAAGAAGACTTCATAGTTAATTTTTATGTTCATTATTGGTAGAACTTACAAGAAGAACACTGAAACATGCGAAAATCACTTTAGTAACGTCAAAATTATAGTCTTAAGACTACATCAGTTATTTATTTAAACAGCAAACCTGTTTTTTGTTTGCTTATTGTTAATAGATACTTACACCCCCCTGATTTGGTGTTATCATACGGAGAATGGCGTCTACTTTGGCTGATATACCTTACAAAAAACGGATCATTAAATGAATTTTGTTGTTTGAAATTCGCGCGAAATTTATAGCTGCAAACACCTACTTTTAATATTTATTACTTGCACATGATTATAGCTACTTTATTATCAATTATAGCTTTTGTATTACGCGCCTCTTTCTTACAATCAAATGTAGTCCCCCTACCCCTGCAGTTGGAGCAACTTCTTTTAACGTTATAAAAGTAAAATATATTCTCAGCAGAATGTTTAGCGCTACTAAAAGCCCTCGAATTTCTTATAATTTACGAGGCTCAAGACGTAATAGGAATTTTCGATTAGTTTGGATTCCTGCCCATTTAGGTATAGTAGAAAATAAAAAAGTTAATAAATTAGCCAAATTAGCAGGGGATAACGGGCCTCCCCTCAATGTTGAAATCCCTGCCACTGATCTTATCACTAGATTTAGAAAGATGTGTCAAAATTATAATGAGTCGAGCTTGTTAGCTATGTTTGAAACTAAAGGCACTTGGTACTACAAATCATTTCACAAACCTAGATTAAAAGCATGGTTCTTTAATTTTAACATTTCACGCAAAGCCATCGTTTCATTGAATCAAATAAGAAGTGGCCATACCTCACTCAACTGTGCCTTGTATAGACTTAATATTGTAAACAGCAATTTATGTGAATGTGGTGTATATATAGATGACATAGAACATACATTTTGGCAATGTAGCAGCTTTGACAAAGAACGATCTGTGATGCTCAAAAAGCTTTATACTCCACTCCATGGATAATATTGCATCTTTATTCTTCCTTCAATGATGTCTATTGGGTAAAGCACGACATTACCGTCATATTCATTGCCTTGGCAGTATTTGTGACTTTTGCTGTGAGTGTATCAATTTATTTAATTAAAAATTTTTCTTAGCTATAAATGAAAACAATTTTATCAAATCCTTTGGCAGATAATTTTTTTTTTTCTTTCTTCAAATATCTTGAGTTTGGTACGTAAAGATGAAACAATCGCTCTAACGGCAGCAAAAAACAAAAATGGATTACACTAAATGGGTGCGAGCCACGTTTACGCTCGTCTTACTCTTTGGATTGCAGAACTTACTATACTGCTTGTGGTTCTGCATCGACAAGACAAAACCTACATTAATTTACTTGCAATCCATTAATTTTAAGTCATCTTTCCGAGTAAGATTATACATACTATGAAATATTAATCAATAAAGATAATGACAATGACAATGATAATAGTTATAAGAATATTGTTTTTCAGGGAACTTTCGTATCTTTTATCTTCTGCTTCTTGAACGACGAAGTCCAAGCAGTTATGAGGAAAAATTTATTTTCGTCAAATAATAATAACAACAATACTAAAAATATCAGACCATCCCATCTCTCTAAAGGATAATTGTCAAAGAGACATCAAAGGAAAAAATTAAAAGTAAAAAACTGGAAAAAAGATAAATAGAAAATTATAGTTCGAGTGTATCTACAATCCGTATAAATTTTTAGGCACGAGTAATATATAAATTAAAATTCAATCTCCAAATGAGTATGAAAATTTGAAAATAGGCCATTACGAACACTTAATTCTTTTACTAGTTGTCCATCATTCTCATTATTTCGTACAATTGTATTTCTACAGATTCAACAGGACTAGTGAATTTTTCTGCACAATTTTTCTGTTGATTAAGGAAATATGTTTATATTTGTTCCCGTAATTCGTAGAACTTATTAATTACATAAAGTATATGTATCGATTTTCTTCGCATTTAGCGCGAAAATTTATTGTAAAATGTACGAGTATACAGTAGGATTTTTTACACGTATTTTTTGTGGATTTTTGTATGGTGTATAGTATGCTTGGTTTTTTTTTTAAACTATGAAATTATACATTTTATTTTTAATGATCATGTACAGCCTATAAACTGCGGCCAAATCAGGTCTCTTTTTTTTCTACTACTGTCTATTTTTACTTGACAATTTTTCAATGGAAAAAGATGATTGCTCATTTAGAAAAGTTATTATGCAAATATATGTATTCTTATCAAGATTTAAAACTGAAGAAAAGGTATTTATGTACTCGTAAATTGATGCAAAAATAATCCTTGTAAAAAAAGTTAAACGTTTAAACGTTAAAAAAAAAAAGCCAAAAGAAATCACGTAAATTACACTAAAAATAACTACAGTTAAAATTTTGA
The DNA here is from genome assembly GCF_036245765.1 of Copidosoma floridanum. Lineage (NCBI taxonomy): Eukaryota > Metazoa > Arthropoda > Insecta > Hymenoptera > Encyrtidae > Copidosoma > Copidosoma floridanum. The sequence goes on along the minus strand of NW_028321917.1, from coordinate 6,751,355 downwards.
TGCTGCATAAAGATTCATACTTTTTTTTAAAATAACATTGTTCTTTCAGTTTTTTGTTAAAAAAATGTATTGTTTATGTTTATTATTTTGTGTACATATTAGATAAAAAAGACTCGAAAATATGTAATTTGTAATTGATATTAAAAGTTAAAATCTGGGCTGGTATTACGAAACAACACTGTAATTATAATTCTTAATATTTACTCTAACGCAATATCCGTACAATTGAGTATAATATAAATCCCCATAAAAAAACTAACTTTTATATAAAGTAAAAGGTAAGGCGAGTTTGATGTGTTTCAAATACATCTAAAATAATCATGTTTACAAAACTAATAACGTTATACAGTAAAAAAAAAGTTATTTTCATAGCAAAGACTATAATATCTCCAAGTGTTTCAGTTAATATGTTTCTAATAATACTTATTTGAAAATATTTGGCGAAATAAAATATTTAAAAAGTAATAAGATTAACAAAAAATAGTCAATTTTGTTGCCACGTCAAAGAGTTTTTATAAACATGAAATTATTTATGACTAGAATAAATATCTTAATTTAAATATTTAATTAAATAAAAATTTTTTCACAAAATAATTGAACGTTTGAAAAGTGATGAGATCAGTTAAAATTGTTCAAGTTTATTGATACATCAAAGAGTTATAATTTACTAAAAATTATTCAGTATTTAAATAAAAATTTTTATAAAAATATCTGAGTGCATTAAAAATTTCACAAAACAAAATGGAAGATTTAGAAAGTAATGAGATGTAAAAGAAAAAGTCAAGTTTTTGACATAACATATATATTGTAATACTTAAATAAGTTATGTATTAATTTTTATAATACTTTTGAGGTACTGAATAACAAATAGTCAAGCCTAATGTTTTATTTTCATTATAAAATCAAAAAATGTCAACATTTGAAAAAGTTAATAAATCTGTATAACTTGCTGGCCCGGGTTTATACTGTTTTTTAGCAAACAATAAAAATAACGTTTAGAAAAAAAAATAATTTTTAATTTATATATAAATATCTGTGATCAGGCATATGATAGAAAAATTAAACTCCATCATTGTTTGGTAAACCAAAACATCTGACGTATCACTAGAAATGTGATTTAAATAACTTTCCGCGTCTGTTAATGCCGTATTCCGATTTATGCACCACCGCGTATCTTTTCAGTAGATGGGCTCAAGTGCATAGCACCCTATTATTTATTGTAGATCGACTTGTAATAATAACGTTTGAAATTCAAAATAGTATTACAAAAATGTTGAGAGATATCATTTTTAATTTAGACCAGTGATAAATGTAAAACAAATTTTAGCAAAATAATGAATATTGCATGTGTGCACATATCTTCTTCAGTTTTAAGGGTATCAAGCAACTCTTTGGAAAAAAGCACATAAAAATATGGAAAATTTTTCGTTTAGAATTTACATCCTTTGCATTGGCATCTTTGTAGTAAAGATATAAATAATTTGTATGCACTCACACACAGTGCACAAAACCTTTTGGTAAAATCATATTTTTCTCTAACGACCCATGAGCATATATATGTACTTAGAAAATGTGTCATTTTGTCAAAATATAAGGCATTTTTGTGAAGCTGCTGTGTTGACGAAATAGTCACCCAATTCATGACAAAAGAAGCTAATGCTTTGAATAATACTTAAATTTCCGATAAAGACTATATTTTTTTTTTACATTCAAACGAAGATTCAACTAATATGTAGGTCCCAGATAAATTTGACCCCCTTCTCCTGCCCATAGGATATTACTTTTGATGAATGCAATGAATAGCTAACAACAAATTTTCTGACACGCTTTCCCGTAAAAATGATGCTTAGATGATTAAAACATATTCATGTTTAAAAAAAAGTATGGAGACGATTAACAGTGCTCAAAATCTGTACGAGACCATTAATTTTTATTTCTTGAGGCATCCATTAGGACAAACATAAGAGATCATTCGAGATTAGTATACTCGCTCTGGGAATCTGCACCATTAGTTATTAATATTACTTCTTTGCAACATTAAAACTACTTTATCTCGAAAAACAGTGTCTAAAGTAAGACTTATGGAATTAACTTGTTCAGAAAAAATAAAAGTAATTCGTTTTTTGCAGAAAAAACTGAAAAATATTTAGAAATTTTGTTTTTTTTTAAGTGATGTCGTATAAAAATTAAATATAAAAATATTTATAGGAGAAAAAAAATTTGGTCATAGATGGGTTTCGACCCCATGTGAGTGCGTTTTTATCAGGAAAAAAAAAAAAATAATAAATTGATTACAAAAAAATGTGTGTGCACTCGGTGCATCACAAGGGGTTCGAAGAGGTGAGGTCGTTCACAAAGAGGGGTATAATCTGAGACAAGATTCTCTATACCCCTAGACGGGTCACGTACCATCGGTATCTCCTGGCAACTCAATGTTCAATATGACTAGCGCCTTCATACGCGTTTAACCACTCGACCACCGAGCTCTTGTTTTCCAATTCGTTAAATAGTCCATTTGAAGCTAGCATAGATAAAAAATGCCATTAAGCAAGACACTCGTGAATGTGTTAATTGCTTAGCGTTGTAGTCAATATATCTATATGTCCGACCGACGTTTCTGCAGTCGGTCATATAGATATACACTGGTAATATGTGTATAGTAAACATACCCAGTGGGTCAGTACACTTAAATATATTTAAAAAAAAAAAGATATACTGGTAAGGTGATATTTCATTGTGCTTCATTTTTTTCACCACGAAATTAGAAAACAACATATTTAAAATAAACCACACGAAACAAATATTGCTTTATTTCCTTGAAGAAGACTTCATAGTTAATTTTTATGTTCATTATTGGTAGAACTTACAAGAAGAACACTGAAACATGCGAAAATCACTTTAGTAACGTCAAAATTATAGTCTTAAGACTACATCAGTTATTTATTTAAACAGCAAACCTGTTTTTTGTTTGCTTATTGTTAATAGATACTTACACCCCCCTGATTTGGTGTTATCATACGGAGAATGGCGTCTACTTTGGCTGATATACCTTACAAAAAACGGATCATTAAATGAATTTTGTTGTTTGAAATTCGCGCGAAATTTATAGCTGCAAACACCTACTTTTAATATTTATTACTTGCACATGATTATAGCTACTTTATTATCAATTATAGCTTTTGTATTACGCGCCTCTTTCTTACAATCAAATGTAGTCCCCCTACCCCTGCAGTTGGAGCAACTTCTTTTAACGTTATAAAAGTAAAATATATTCTCAGCAGAATGTTTAGCGCTACTAAAAGCCCTCGAATTTCTTATAATTTACGAGGCTCAAGACGTAATAGGAATTTTCGATTAGTTTGGATTCCTGCCCATTTAGGTATAGTAGAAAATAAAAAAGTTAATAAATTAGCCAAATTAGCAGGGGATAACGGGCCTCCCCTCAATGTTGAAATCCCTGCCACTGATCTTATCACTAGATTTAGAAAGATGTGTCAAAATTATAATGAGTCGAGCTTGTTAGCTATGTTTGAAACTAAAGGCACTTGGTACTACAAATCATTTCACAAACCTAGATTAAAAGCATGGTTCTTTAATTTTAACATTTCACGCAAAGCCATCGTTTCATTGAATCAAATAAGAAGTGGCCATACCTCACTCAACTGTGCCTTGTATAGACTTAATATTGTAAACAGCAATTTATGTGAATGTGGTGTATATATAGATGACATAGAACATACATTTTGGCAATGTAGCAGCTTTGACAAAGAACGATCTGTGATGCTCAAAAAGCTTTATACTCCACTCCATGGATAATATTGCATCTTTATTCTTCCTTCAATGATGTCTATTGGGTAAAGCACGACATTACCGTCATATTCATTGCCTTGGCAGTATTTGTGACTTTTGCTGTGAGTGTATCAATTTATTTAATTAAAAATTTTTCTTAGCTATAAATGAAAACAATTTTATCAAATCCTTTGGCAGATAATTTTTTTTTTTCTTTCTTCAAATATCTTGAGTTTGGTACGTAAAGATGAAACAATCGCTCTAACGGCAGCAAAAAACAAAAATGGATTACACTAAATGGGTGCGAGCCACGTTTACGCTCGTCTTACTCTTTGGATTGCAGAACTTACTATACTGCTTGTGGTTCTGCATCGACAAGACAAAACCTACATTAATTTACTTGCAATCCATTAATTTTAAGTCATCTTTCCGAGTAAGATTATACATACTATGAAATATTAATCAATAAAGATAATGACAATGACAATGATAATAGTTATAAGAATATTGTTTTTCAGGGAACTTTCGTATCTTTTATCTTCTGCTTCTTGAACGACGAAGTCCAAGCAGTTATGAGGAAAAATTTATTTTCGTCAAATAATAATAACAACAATACTAAAAATATCAGACCATCCCATCTCTCTAAAGGATAATTGTCAAAGAGACATCAAAGGAAAAAATTAAAAGTAAAAAACTGGAAAAAAGATAAATAGAAAATTATAGTTCGAGTGTATCTACAATCCGTATAAATTTTTAGGCACGAGTAATATATAAATTAAAATTCAATCTCCAAATGAGTATGAAAATTTGAAAATAGGCCATTACGAACACTTAATTCTTTTACTAGTTGTCCATCATTCTCATTATTTCGTACAATTGTATTTCTACAGATTCAACAGGACTAGTGAATTTTTCTGCACAATTTTTCTGTTGATTAAGGAAATATGTTTATATTTGTTCCCGTAATTCGTAGAACTTATTAATTACATAAAGTATATGTATCGATTTTCTTCGCATTTAGCGCGAAAATTTATTGTAAAATGTACGAGTATACAGTAGGATTTTTTACACGTATTTTTTGTGGATTTTTGTATGGTGTATAGTATGCTTGGTTTTTTTTTTAAACTATGAAATTATACATTTTATTTTTAATGATCATGTACAGCCTATAAACTGCGGCCAAATCAGGTCTCTTTTTTTTCTACTACTGTCTATTTTTACTTGACAATTTTTCAATGGAAAAAGATGATTGCTCATTTAGAAAAGTTATTATGCAAATATATGTATTCTTATCAAGATTTAAAACTGAAGAAAAGGTATTTATGTACTCGTAAATTGATGCAAAAATAATCCTTGTTAAAAAAGTTAAACGTTTAAACGTTAAAAAAAAAAAGCCAAAAGAAATCACGTTAATTACACTAAAAGTAACTACAGTTAAAATTTTGATGCTGCATAAAGATTCATACTTTTTTTTAAAATAACATTGTTCTTTCAGTTTTTTGTTAAAAAAATGTATTGTTTATGTTTATTATTTTGTGTACATATTAGATAAAAAAGACTCGAGAATATGTAATTTGAAATTGATATTAAAAGTTAAAATCTGGGCTGGTATTACGAAACAACACTGTAATTATAATTCTTAATATTTACTCTATCGCAATATCCGTACAATTGAGTATAATATAAATCCCCATAAAAAAACTAACTTTTATATAAAGTAAAAGGTAAGGCGAGTTTGATGTGTTTCAAATACATCTAAAATAATCATGTTTACAAAACTAATAACGTTATACAGTAAAAAAAAAGTTATTTTCATAGCAAAGACTATAATATCTCCAAGTGTTTCAGTTAATATGTTTCTAATAATACTTATTTGAAAATATTTGGCGAAATAAAATATTCAAAAAGTAATAAGATCAACAAAAAATAGTCAATTTTGTTGCCACGTCAAAGAGTTTTTATAAACATGAAATTATTTATGACTAGAATAAATATCTTAATTTAAATATTTAATTAAATAAAAATTTTTTCACAAAATAATTGAACGTTTGAAAAGTGATGAGATCAGTTAAAGTTATTCAAGTTTATTGATACATCAAAGAGTTATAATTTACTAAAAATTATTCAGTATTTAAATAAAAATTTTTATAAAAATATCTGAGTGCATTAAAAATTTCACAAAACGAAATGGAAGATTTAGAAAGTAATGAGATGTAAAAGAAAAAGTCAAGTTTTTGACATAACATATATATTGTAATACTTAAATAAGTTATGTATTAATTTTTATAATACTTTTGAGGTACTGAATAACAAATAGTCAAGCCTAATGTTTTATTTTCATTATAAAATCAAAAAATGTCAACATTTGAAAAAGTTAATAAATCTGTATAACTTGCTGGCCCGGGTTTATACTGTTTTTTAGCAAACAATAAAAATAACGTTTAGAAAAAAAAATAATTTTTAATTTATATATAAATATCTGTGATCAGGCATATGATAGAAAAATTAAACTCCATCATTGTTTGGTAAACCAAAACATCTGACGTATCACTAGAAATGTGATTTAAATAACTTTCCGCGTCTGTTAATGCCGTATTCCGATTTATGCACCACCGCGTATCTTTTCAGTAGATGGGCTCAAGTGCATAGCACCCTATTATTTATTGTAGATCGACTTGTAATAATAACGTTTGAAATTCAAAATAGTATTACAAAAATGTTGAGAGATATCATTTTTAATTTAGACCAGTGATAAATGTAAAACAAATTTTAGCAAAATAATGAATATTGCATGTGTGCACATATCTTCTTCAGTTTTAAGGGTATCAAGCAACTCTTTGGAAAAAAGCACATAAAAATATGGAAAATTTTTCGTTTAGAATTTACATCCTTTGCATTGGCATCTTTGTAGTAAAGATATAAATAATTTGTATGCACTCACACACAGTGCACAAAACCTTTTGGTAAAATCATATTTTTCTCTAACGACCCATGAGCATATATATGTACTTAGAAAATGTGTCATTTTGTCAAAATATAAGGCATTTTTGTGAAGCTGCTGTGTTGACGAAATAGTCACCCAATTCATGACAAAAGAAGCTAATGCTTTGAATAATACTTAAATTTCCGATAAAGACTATATTTTTTTTTTACATTCAAACGAAGATTCAACTAATATGTAGGTCCCAGATAAATTTGACCCCCTTCTCCTGCCCATAGGATATTACTTTTGATGAATGCAATGAATAGCTAACAACAAATTTTCTGACACGCTTTCCCGTAAAAATGATGCTTAGATGATTAAAACATATTCATGTTTAAAAAAAAGTATGGAGACGATTAACAGTGCTCAAAATCTGTACGAGACCATTAATTTTTATTTCTTGAGGCATCCATTAGGACAAACATAAGAGATCATTCGAGATTAGTATACTCGCTCTGGGAATCTGCACCATTAGTTATTAATATTACTTCTTTGCAACATTAAAACTACTTTATCTCGAAAAACAGTGTCTTGTTACGTAGGATTCTAAAGGTTCGGGGTGCTTAATAACAACGCGGCAGTTAAACTCAATCAATCACTTTATTGCTATATTCCTTGAGGGAAGGCGCTTTGCGGTCCCGGGTGACTTATCGCGACTCACCTCCTTCTAGTCCCGACGTTCAAGAGCCCTGTGGCCACTGCTGCGGGCCTTTTTATGCTCTCTCTTCCCCCACTTGTGCTCCTTCCTAATACTAATAGCTGAAGCTCATCCCACGTAGTATGTTCCATACATACTGTACGTGACACGTCCGAGGCCGCTTCGTTTTCGCCCTCGACAACGTTCTTTTCTGTACCACCTCGGGAATGATTGTTTAATTAGTGTTTGTATCATGTTGTTCGTGTTGTAATGTATACTAATCATATAAGAGAAATTAATGAGGTGTTCCTATGAATATCCTCGTTAATTTTTCTTTTACAGGCTTTGATTAGTTTTCCGCAAGTTTATAATTGTGTTATTACATATATTGTTTGTGTTTGCGCTCTTCCCTCTTACATAATAAATTGATAAATATGCCCTTGTGGGTCTTACTTTCATTGATGATTATTCAATTACCATTTATTGCTTATCATCTAGTTTAATATTTACTTATTTACTTACATATTTTTTTTTTGAGTTGTTTCATACATATTCATTTTCCTCATTATGATTATTGTTTTCCTTCTTTCGGTTTTATTTTACTTACAACTTTTGTTTTGTGTATTCATTTCCTTTTTTTTTTTTATTTCCTTTTTTTTGTGTTATACTATATTCATTACATTTAACGCAGCGTCTTCCACACAACATGACAAAAATCTTTTTATTTTTTATTTTATTATCATCATTATTACATACGTATTCTTTTTTTTTTTTTTTACTAGACATCGTCAATGCTTAGGTATTAAGGCTCTACTTTTAACTTAGCTAAGATTTGTTTGTTTTTTATGGTAACTGTTTGTTACTGCCCGTCGGTTGATCTTCTTGTCGCCGCTCACCCCGTACTTGGATAAGTATTGGCTGTAGTGCCATAGAATTCCCCGGATTTTCATTTCTTGCGACATTGTTTCTGGTTCTTCTTTCTGCAAACATTCTATATAAATTTAGTATAAGTGGGGCCCCCCATTTAAAAATATCGACCGATCCTGCAGCCGCCCCCAACGCTATTTCACCCCTAAAACATGAAATAGTTATCCTTTTTTCCCGTTCTCACTCCCATTTATCGTAATATCCTAGGTTCCTAGGTTACCCTTGATTAAGGAAAGAGAGAACAACTACGAGAGAGAGAGAAAAATTTTACCTTCCTTCTTATTTTATTTTTATTTCTTTATTTTTATTTTGTCTTAACGTTCTGTGTAAATACAAATGACCATGCCATACAATTCATAATACATATTTTCCTAATAATCATTAAATGCAATCTAGTATTAGGGCTTGACTGGTTATTACGGTAAGTAGCGAGTGTGGCTCCGTCTTTACATTCAGGGTATATCGTTGCATATAATATTAATGTTATACTTATGTACATCTATATTTGTTACACTATGTATGTGTATGCTATAAACATAAGGTACATAATAGTCTTATTCCTTATGAATTTCTTTTTTTTGCTCAAAATTATGTTTTCTTTCCCACGTCGCGGGTTAGGTATATGCGTGTCTGTATGTTTACAGCGTTGTTTTCGCCGATTCTTACGACATTTGTGTATGTATTTGTTTATTGTACCTTTGGAAGGTACCGCTTTGTATTACAGTCTGTCCCTATTTTGGTTGGGATGAGCCTGGAGGAGTAGATGATTTGATGATCGCGCCTTTCCGTAGTGAGCAGTATGTCATGTTGGGACCAATACTTCACTCATTTCCCCTAATTATACCTTATCTCCTTCCGTCTCTTTTTTTTTCTTTCTTTTCATGTGACAGAATTCAAGGAGGGAATGTCAAAGGGATTCTGTTGGGTTTTCCTTTTCTCATTGCTGTTCTCCCGGCTGTGTACTCGCTGATTTTTTCCGGTACTCTTCCTTGTTGTTTCCACACAACGCAAAAAAAATTTTACTATGACTGGTGCAAGTGCGATTTTTGATATTTCCGTGCGGTTGCCCGAGTTTCTGAAGTTTAAGAAAAAATTTGTTTTAGTTGGGTACGCGGCTCGTTGTTGATCCGTACGCTTATTTCGGCGTACCGAAGCCTCTGTGTGAGCAAGGGTGGTCTCACAACGTGGCCCCTTGCCCTTGCGGTGGTACCCATACTGTAGAGGTGTTGAAACCTGTGAGGTTCGGTGCCCCTTAGGGGTACCGTTTCTCCTTGTTTTCCAGGACCACGAGGAAGCGGTGGCGTGCACGTCATTCGACGGCCGCGTGCTGAAGAAATACTGTCGAAGTCTTGAGTCCGGGGCGACTTGTACTATTGTTATCAGGTGTACTTGCCACCGGGCCTTCATGGTGGTGGTAGTCGACGTGCAGTTCGACGCTGCTTCCTATCCTCTCGACAGCTGACCGATAATCCAGGTGCGCTATCAGTTGATTTACTTCTCGTCATAGTTGCCAGTTATATACTTTTGTAAAGAAAAATTACCTTAGGTGGACGGTCCAGTGGACGGTCTGTTCATCGCCAAGGACGTGACCGCCGATTCAGTGTTGTCTCATGACGACTGCGTGCGCCGTTCACGGGCGCTGTTATTATCCAGGAGTGACTATGGCGGGGGCAGGATAGTCCCTGACGGCGGGCGAAAGAAGGAGGGAGGAAGAGGGAAGAGGAAGATCTGTCCTAGTTCGCGAACTCGTGGCCCACGATAAAAGTGTGATAAAAAATTTTTTTTTTGCGGTTACCCCCCATTATTTCTATTCACCGTTCCTCCATGCTCCTCCCGGCCGTACAAATATGTAACTCAAAAAGGTTTTTTTTTTTTATACATATATATATGCCTATATTCTGCATATGTCTCCTAAGTGTACACTTATGTGATAATTGTATTGACATGGTTTTAACGCTAGTTAGATAGAGCCACACGCCCTTTTTACCCACCTCAATCATCGTTCATGTAAAGAGTAACAAAGAAAATAAAAATAGAATATCACTTTATTATACAAGTTATTTATTCATTCCCTCTCATTATTATGATTGTTATTATTATTCTTATATTGCATGTTTCTCTCTTCTCCTTAATTCCTCAGTCTGTGATAATTTTGAACGTAATATATTTCCCTTCGTTACGTGTCTTCTCCCGTATGCCTGTATTTAATGAATCTTCGCGGCGCGTCCGGGGGCCGCGAAAGAAAAGGAGTTCCCGAGAGAAGTGGTATTTATTTTCACGTCTATTTCTACCCCCTATTCGTCTATAATGCTATTATTCGCAAGTAACTATTGGGGTGGGGAGCAAGTTGCCGCTTGGTTCCTTTCACTTTTCTTCTTCTCCTCTTCTTATCATCTCATCCCTTGGACGCGGAGATTTCAATACACAAGCTTTTTTTATTTTGTCCACATGTGAGACCCGTATTTCTTCATTTCTCTGTAACTTCACATTATGGTTCCTGTAATCTATGCCGACTATTTCGTAAGGGCCCTCGTATTGGTCATCAAATTTCCCTTTAGGTGGCTCTTTTAGTACATACACCATCTCACCTTCCATAAAAAAATTCGTGTTCAGCGCCCTATCATAATAGTACTTTGATCTGTATTTGTTCTGTGTTTGGGTCATTGCTGCCAACGATCGTAATTGCGCGAGTGTCCCCGTTATTTGCAGCAGTAACTCTGTATATGTTTGACCCACCTCTGGCCTCTTGAAGCTTGACGGGAGTTTTGCTTGTTGACCAAATATAAGCTCGTAGGGTGTGTAGCCTGTACTCTCGTGTTCCGACGTATTGTAAGCAAGCATACACAACGGCAATAGTTCGTCCCATTTTTCGGTCTCGCTAATGTAGGCTTTTAAGTATTCTGTTAAAACGTGGTGCATGCGTTCAATTGCCCCGTTGCTCTGAGGATGAAATGCCGTGCTCCCAAGTTTTTCAATTTTGAATAATCGCGTAAACTCGTCCATCGTTTTGTTCATAAAATGCGTTCCTCGGTCTGATAATAATTTTTCTGGCGCTCCAAAGTATGCTAAAAATTTATTCGTTAAGGCTCTTACCGTTTCTTCAGCTGTTGCTCTTTGTACCGGTATTAATACAATAAACTTGGTTAGCCAATCCTGTATTGACAGAATATGTGTATAGCCGTTTGTTGAAGGCTTATTAATTGGTCCGTAATAGTCAATCGAGATTTTTTCAAACGGTCTGCTGGGCGTATCTGTAACGAGCATAGCTTGCTTTGTTTTTACGCGCACTAGTTTCTTAGTCTGACATGATCTGCATCCAAGTATAAATTGCCTTACATCGGCCCTCATGCGCCTCCAATAATAGTCCCTTGCTATCTTATTGTAGGTTTTATTCATTCCTTTATGACCCCCGATTGTTGATTCGTGATACTCCTTAATAACCTTATATCTTTGATCCACTGGTGGTATAACTAAGGTGTTCATGTAAAAGGTCGCTGTGACCTTGAGGTTTTTGAAAGTTTCCTCAAATTGTTCCACGAAGTAGATCCATTGGCTCATGTTGAGTATTGCCAAGTCACGTATCACGCCTATAGACTTTATTTTATTTATCATTACTAGTGCCTTGAGTGACGTAATGCATTTCTTGATGTCCGATTTTAGCGCCGTATCTTCAAAATGTGATTTAATATACATTCGCATTACCGCGACCTTTCTCACATTTGCTCTCATGACGTCACCAACCATCTTTTTTTCATTATTTAGGGCTATTGGATCTATGTATCCGCGCTCATATAGTCTATTGTTTCCGTATCAGGCACACTTTCTGTTACCGTCGCGAATGCTAGGTTATCTAGATAATGAAATGGGTGATCCTTTGCTCGATGCATTCTTTGGAATGGCTGTATGTCTGTTTCTTTTCCCGGTAGCCACGGTGGTTTTTCATGTGGCAACCGTGTCCTGCATACTCTGTACTTTTTTAGCTGTGGGAGGTTTGATAATACTTTTTTTTGAAGGTCTGCTTCCTCTGGTTCGCTTTCCGACTCCAGTCTGGCCTTGTTTAAACCAGCCCCCTCATCACTCTCATTGTTTAGTAAGTCTGAACTACTTGAAGAGTCTGGGGGTGGTGGTGGATCAGGTGGGGGCGTGTCCCCATCTTCATAAACTTCCTCATCCATGGAGTCACTTTTATTACGCTCTATTTCTTTAACTCCTTCCTCTTTTCCTTTCCATGATTCGTTTACTTCACTTTTCCAATTTATATTGGCGCCCGATTCGTCACTAACCCGCGATTCCCTTTCCACCGGGCTTTGTTCCTCCTCGCTATGCCGGGATGCGGCAACGAGTGGCCTGAAGTGGTTGTTGAGGAGATGCAAGTGTACATATTCTTCATTGGCATTAATCGTGAAACTTTCGAAAATTTCACACTTTTTTCCCCTCTTAGTACCCTGTAGATGTATACAAATATTCTTCCTGAACTCTTGTGCGAACAACAATATGCAATCATCATTACCATATTCTGTATTGGACTGCAGGATTTTTCCTACCTCCTCCGGGTCAACACATATATTTTTCCACTTCGAACCTTGTAGTACATCCCGGAGTTCTCGCGCCGTCAATTGCAAGTCACAGGAAAAAATAAGAGAGTCGAATAAGCAATTACCTGGTATTTCTACCGGAAGTTCTTCGATGAGTTTTAAATTTTTATTCGACTCCATGCAGTTTTGTTCTAAATTCCGTTCGGCTACATTTCCGCCTCCTGTTTTACTTTCAAGCTTATTACCTTCATCGGTATAATCGTCCGTTACCCCTCTTATTCTTTCATTCCCCGATGGGTTTTCATTTATCTGTGGTGATTCACACGGGGTATCTTCCTCGCTCAAGAATTTCTCTCTATCCCCTGAGCCCGTTCTCTCCTTCGAGGGCTGTTGAGATATGTTTGTATCATTATCTGTACTTACCGTCGGATCGCTCAGAAGTCGGTCGGTGATAGTATCGGATTCCCAAGCGTCTATTCTGATTCCCGGCTTGCCTTTAAAGTCTCGGCGCTTAACATCTAGTCTAACTTTCACTTGGAAGTTATCTATTGAGTTATTAAGTAACGCTCCGATCTTTTTGTTTACTTTCGTCCCTTTTTCTGGACTTTCTTTCGTCTGTGTACCCCGTCGTGATTCATTTATTTGCTTCTCGCTTACACTCTCACTAGACGGTCTGCTTTGTGCCCCTTCCTTCGGCGTCGGTCGGTCCCCTTCGACCGTATTCGGTATTTTCTGTTGCTGCTTGTTACTCTCTTGGAGCCCACTTTGCGCGTGAGCTTGGGCCCATCGGTTATTCTCCTTCTCTCCTTTATTCGCATTTCTGCTTGAGATACCTGCATCCGAACTCACCATCTCTATGGTATCTATAGGGTCAAGCATTCTTTCTCTCTTTCCGATCAACTCTGTAACCAGGCCTTCCTGTGCCTGCTGGTGTCCCCCGTGCTTATCATTATTCGCATTTATGACTATGATCTCTGTACCTACAGTTTCTTCTTCCTCTTTACCTTTCTCATTCGCTAGGCTAGCTGCGGCTAGTTGGAATCCCCAATGTTTTACCGGCTCGGATTTTCCTTTTAAAGCCACCGGTGAGTCACAGTTCGCTATGATAATTTCCTTCGACACAGTTTCTATTTGCGGTGTTACTGAAAAATTTGGCGGGTGCCTATGCAGCGTATCCAATTGTCTTTTGCGATTTTTTCGTTGCACCTTCGGTTGTATTTTTAGTTCTAAATACGGTGTGCTTGTTATTCCCACCCCTTTTTTCAAATTTTCTTCTTTGCATATGTAAGCTAATTTATCCTCCGTCGGACCCTGTGATAGGATTTGTTCTTCGCCATTGTTTAAGGATCCTATTTGAATATTTTTCCCCTTATTCCCTTCTGCGATCTGTACTATCTGTTTACGCGACCTGCCTCTTTTCCCTTGTTTCTTATGTGGTTTTGCTCCTTTACTCTCTATATTTTCACTCGCCACCGGCCACTCTGATTCTGAATCAGCGTCGCTGTGTTCATTGACCGTCAACTCATCCGAGTTATTCGTCTTGCGAGGCTTTTTCCTTTCTACCTTTTTGTTCGACTCGTCTGAATCAGATATTTCTATCTGCCATTTCTTATCCTTTCTTATTATGTTTCTCTCTCTTCTTGTCCGCATTTTGAATATTCGTGCGGGTGGCGCATTTATGTCACCATGATCATCTCTCTCCTGCTCTTCAGCAAGTTCATATAACTCTCGTCGCGGTAGTTCAGGATTTTTCTCTCCATCCTCTATGATCGGATTTCGGGACAGTGCGTCCGGTGCCTTATTGGCTATTCCTGGTCTATAAACAACGTCAAATTCGTAGCCCCTTAATTCAGCTTTAAGCCTATTAAATCTTATATCTGGCTTCTTTGATGAGTGAAAATGTTTAAGAGGCTCATGGTCCGTAACCACTGTAAACTTTCTGCCAAATAGATAGGGTCGAAACTGCTCTTTTGCATATACTATTGCGAGCAATTCTTTATCGTACGTAGGGTATCGAATTTCGCTGCCCTTTAGGCATCTAGAGGCATACTCGCACGGATTGTCTTTTCCTATTTCTCCCTGACTCAATATTGCCCCAATGGCATAGTCAGATGCATCCGTTGTCACCACAAATGGTTTTTCTAGATCGGGTGCTTTAAGTACAGGCTCGCTGCAAAGTGCATCTACGAGCGATTTGAATGCTTGTTCATGCTGCTCTTCCCATTTAAACTCTGTACCTCTTTTCAGAAGCCTCGACAGCGGTTGAGCAATTTTAGCGTATCCTTTAATAAATCTCCTATAATATCCAACAAATCCAAGAAATTGTTTGATTTTCTTTGCATTTGTAGGCTTTGGATATTTTCTTGCAGCCTCGATTTTCTTTGGATCCGTTTTTATTTCACCATTCCCTACAATATGGCCTAACACTTTTGCTTCACGTTTTAAGAATTGGCACTTCTTTGGCTCAATTGTAAGATTTGCCCTTGACAATCGCTCTAACAATTTTATAAAGCGTTTGCGATGTTCTTTAAGATTGGACGCGAACACCATTATATCGTCTAAATATACCTCTACCTCATGGCCCTGCAGCCCTGCCAGTGCAAGCGTTATTGCTCTTAGAAACGTGTTCGGAGAATCCGTGCAACCCATTGGCATTCTTTTGTACTGGTAATGCCCATCCGGTCCCGAAAACGCTGTTTTATGAGCATCGTCTTCATGTATTTCGACTTGAAAAAATCCCTGCTTCAAGTCTACCACTGTAATATAGCGTGCTGTCGCCAGATGTTCCAGTATATCGCTCTGGAAGGGGAGTGGATGACAACTGCCCATTGTTATCTCGTTGAGTTGCCTGAAATCCGTTACTACCCGCCAGCGCTTTTCGCCATCCGGTCCTGCGTTTTTAGGTACGATCCACATGTTTGAGCTGTACGGTGACTCTGAAGGCTCTATTATGCCTTGTTCGAGTAATTTCTTAATTTCAACTTTCATTTGCTCTCTCACAGCTGGCGGATATCTATACCGTTTCGTTACTATCGGTTTATCCGTAGTCGTGTTTATTTTATGTTTTAAAAGATTTGTCGCTTTCAGTTTTTCCCCGTCGAGTCCAAAAACGTACGGGTCAATCTCTATAAGCCCTCACACATGTTTTTTCTCTTCTTCGTTGCACCCCGATATGTCGACTAACTCCATTATTTTGTCGACTCGCTCTTTCCTGCAACTTAGGACGTCTGTTTTAATGTTTTCCTCAAGTATTTGAGTATTCTCGTTGTCACGGCCGTCCTTATCACAACCCACGTTTCCCACGATATTTTTCTTCGAACATGTGCAGCTGGCGTCGTTTCTTATCTCATCGCCTAGTTTTTCATTCTCTTCAGGGTTTCCAGTTTCTCTAAACATCCGTACAAAGGCTCTTTCTAATGCTTCTACGTCATCCCCATTGACGTCCGATGAGTCAGCTTTCTTCGTCGTCTCGCACTCTAAAAGGTCCACCACTGGGACTGGTACATTTATTATTTCATTTGATATATTTAGACATTCGGCATACACCCTACCATTATTGTTCGTTGCGATAAAATTACCGAACAAAATACCCTCTGTAAGCTTTTGTAGTGGGACCCAGCCCACTTTAATTTTCCTGTGCGACTCTTTTATATACGCATATATAACTTGCCTCGTCTTCGGCACAATTTCAAAACTTTCTGATTCTCGTAGCGGAATTCTCCTTCCATTCAATTTAAGTGTATTGTCTTCGGCATTTATCTGACCGTTATACAACTTAAAAATATCCCATCCTATGATTCCTTCTACCTCTATGGGAAAGTCATGGGGGACTACGTGTAGGGTACACATAAAGTTTTCTAGGGGTAATCTTATAGATCCCAAAGTTTGGCGAGCTCCGTGCGTTACGCCTTTTATTTTTAATTTTTCCCTACTATTTACCACTACTCCAATATCGAGACAATTCTCTTTAATTATTGAAATTTCCGCGCCCGTATCGGCATAAAATGTCGCACCTTCGTTTATATAAGGGCTTTTTAGAATTACTGTGGGTGGTGTGTATCCTATTTTCGATAAATTTATTTTCACTGTGCGAGATAGCTGCTGCTCATCTTTTCCCTCAGCTTTAGAATTTTCACGCGTCGTGGCATAAGTCTCCGATACCTTATGCTTGTCATTATCCATACCCTCCTCTAACACTCCTAACTTCCTCTCATAAATTTCTTCATTTATTGCTTTGTCATGCCCGACGATTGGGGATCGCGTCGAACATCCTGCGAGTTTAAATGCCCGGTTTTCGAGCTGTTTACCCTCGCACTTTGACTATTAAGATTATCTCTCCTATAATCATCCCTGCGATTATCCTGATTGGAGTATTGGTTATTTCGCCTGTCCCGATAATCGTCCTTCCTGTGGTCATATCTATTATAATTATGACCTACTTTTCTGTCATTGTAACTATTTCCACCATAATTATTACTGTTATTATTATTGTTATAATAATTATTACTATCGTAGTTATATTTTCTTCCCTGGTAGCGATTCCCTTGGTTGTAAGGCCTTTTACCATTATTCCCTTGTTGTCTATCAAAAATCCTATCGTTTCCATACCGACGGTGATAATCATTATACGCTACCTTCCTATCATACCATCCTTCTTCTTCTATTGTTTCTTTTTTTGGTTCTTCGTCAACGTTAGGATTTTTTATTATTCCTTTTTTTGCATCTTGCCACAATTTTTCACATCCACTAGTAGAATGGGCGCCGTGCTCTCGACAATACGAACAGTATTTTACATCAGCCACACCGTCCCACTCGTCCGTATCTGACTTCCCCACGGGTGCGTCACTACCGATAAGGCCCACCATGGCGTCATACCGTCTCTTGGCGTTATTTGCTCTCAATCTGCTCTTTTGCACTATCATTGAGCGGCGGAGGCTTAATTCATTATCTACAGTAATGGCAGCTTCAATAGCCTCCTCTAGCGTTTTTGGTTGGAACCCTGCGACGTTCCAGTTATACGGTGCCTTTAATCCGTACAGAAACTGCCTCACTGCTTCACTGTCTGATCTCTTTTTCGACGCGTCTTTCTCGGCCCGCGTCGAGTATGGGTTCGCCTCATGTGCCATCATGATTCCATTGTGTAGTCGCTGGACTCGCCCGCAATATTCCATAATTAATTCGTTATTCCATTGCGTGACAGTTTTAAGCTCCGCTGCAAGTGTCTCTATTCCTCCTATTTTATTGAATCTTCGTGATAGAGCCGACAGAAGCTCGTCAATCGAATTAAATAACGATAATCGCGTGCAGAATTGATCGTCCGCTATGCCTCGCAATTTATTTCCCAAAAGTCCTATAAAATATTTTTCATACTGGGCAGGTATTGTTCCCTTTATCATCCTTACCATTTGCTCAAATAAGGGGAACTGCACGGGGTCTCCATTATACAGTGGTATACCATTTACTGCGTTGTTTAGGTAGCCTAATATATTAAGATTCGAGCCTAAGGCTAACGGTACCCCTGTTTGTTGCCTATTACTAGGAAAAAATTGCATGGTTTGATACTGAGGGTTATCGCGTATGTTACTTTGTGTCCTTTGAAAAGATTCTGCCTGATTATTTATCGGCAGCTCGGTTGGTCGGTCACATGCAGGGAAAAGATATTCTGTATTTGTATACACGTCATTATGATTTTCTTCGTATCCAAACCTCAGCCTATCTGTCCTATTGTTTGATGTATAGTAGTTATAATTTTTGTCATTTGAATGCAGAGGTGGCCAATCGCAGAATGGTATAAAAGGTTGTTCACTGTTTGTATTTTCTTGTTCTTGCCGTTTGGTATACTTTTCCTGCCAACTCGTTTTGCCTAGCCCTTCCACGCCTAATTGATCACGTTTCTTGTCTACCCCTATGTTCTCCTTAATCGCATTCTCTCTTAATTCTGATTTTTCTGGTGCCATTTCCAACATCTCAATTTCTGTTGTTTCGTTCGTTGGCTCTGCTAATTTTGTATTAGGATTTTTCTTAAATGAAATTTTTGGTTTTATATTTTTAAATATCTTTAACATAAGAACTTGATTTTTCTTATCCATCTTCTCATAGAGTGCATACGATTCGGGGTCGTGTTCAAGCATAACCGTTATTGTATCTGAATCTTCCTGTGTCATGGAAAAAGTTTCGTTTAAACCATTCGTACCGTTATCAATCTCCTCCCCGTAGTCGGACATCATTATTTCCTTCCCCCTTTTTTTTATATTAGAGTGATGTGAGCTTAATTATATTAGTTGCTTTCAGTCCACGCACGAAGAAATAATAAAAAAAAAGGATCCTTATTTTATTTCCGATTCTGTATTTCTATTTTACTGGCTTCTAAAACGAGCGGAACTAGCCGTATTCGGGTTAAGTATTATTTTATATTGTACGTCGTTTCCTTAGCTAAAAACCCGAGGGACAATAAGTATATATATTTGGGATGATAAATAGAATTATTACTTACTCTGAAAGAAGGCACAAGACGGTGAACGCCAATATACTCCAAGTCATCCTCTTTACGATAGTTCCTTTTAAAACTGGATGTTGACCCTAGTCCTTCCTTACTCGATAGTAGCTGCAGGTGACTGCCTTGAATTTTCTGCGCCTGTTGTTGCACTGCACTATGTGTGCTTCCCGATTGTTGCCCGAAAATTCCGAAATATCACGTGTAAAAAAAAATTTTATTTCGCGACAAAACCTACCCCACACTTAGCACCAAAACTGTTACGTAGGATTCTAAAGGTTCGGGGTGCTTAATAACAACGCGGCAGTTAAACTCAATCAATCACTTTATTGCTATATTCCTTGAGGGAAGGCGCTTTGCGGTCCCAGGTGACTTATCGCGACTCACCTCCTTCTAGTCCCGACGTTCAAGAGCCCTGTGGCCACTGCTGCGGGCCTTTTTATGCTCTCTCTTCCCCCACTTGTGCTCCTTCCTAATACTAATAGCTGAAGCTCATCCCACGTAGTATGTTCCATACATACTGTACGTGACAGTCTAAAGTAAGACTTATGGAATTAACTTGTTCAGAAAAAATAAAAGTAATTCGTTTTTTGCAGAAAAAACTGAAAAATATTTAGAAATTTTGTTTTTTTTTAAGTGATGTCGTATAAAAATTAAATATAAAAATATTTATAGGAGAAAAAAAATTTGGTCATAGATGGGTTTCGACCCCATGTGAGTGCGTTTTTATCAGGAAAAAAAAAAAAATAATAAATTGATTACAAAAAAATGTGTGTGCACTCGGTGCATCACAAGGGGTTCGAAGAGGTGAGGTCGTTCACAAAGAGGGGTATAATCTGAGACAAGATTCTCTATACCCCTAGACGGGTCACGTACCATCGGTATCTCCTGGCAACTCAATGTTCAATATGACTAGCGCCTTCATACGCGCTTAACCACTCGACCACCGAGCTCTTGTTTTCCAATTCGTTAAATAGTCCATTTGAAGCTAGCATAGATAAAAAATGCCATTAAGCAAGACACTCGTGAATGTGTTAATTGCTTAGCGTTGTAGTCAATATATCTATATGTCCGACCGACGTTTCTGCAGTCGGTCATATAGATATACACTGGTAATATGTGTATAGTAAACATACCCAGTGGGTCAGTACACTTAAATATATTTAAAAAAAAAAAGATATACTGGTAAGGTGATATTTCATTGTGCTTCATTTTTTTCACCACGAAATTAGAAAACAACATATTTAAAATAAACCACACGAAACAAATATTGCTTTATTTCCTTGAAGAAGACTTCATAGTTAATTTTTATGTTCATTATTGGTAGAACTTACAAGAAGAACACTGAAACATGCGAAAATCACTTTAGTAACGTCAAAATTATAGTCTTAAGACTACATCAGTTATTTATTTAAACAGCAAACCTGTTTTTTGTTTGCTTATTGTTAATAGATACTTACACCCCCCTGATTTGGTGTTATCATACGGAGAATGGCGTCTACTTTGGCTGATATACCTTACAAAAAACGGATCATTAAATGAATTTTGTTGTTTGAAATTCGCGCGAAATTTATAGCTGCAAACACCTACTTTTAATATTTATTACTTGCACATGATTATAGCTACTTTATTATCAATTATAGCTTTTGTATTACGCGCCTCTTTCTTACAATCAAATGTAGTCCCCCTACCCCTGCAGTTGGAGCAACTTCTTTTAACGTTATAAAAGTAAAATATATTCTCAGCAGAATGTTTAGCGCTACTAAAAGCCCTCGAATTTCTTATAATTTACGAGGCTCAAGACGTAATAGGAATTTTCGATTAGTTTGGATTCCTGCCCATTTAGGTATAGTAGAAAATAAAAAAGTTAATAAATTAGCCAAATTAGCAGGGGATAACGGGCCTCCCCTCAATGTTGAAATCCCTGCCACTGATCTTATCACTAGATTTAGAAAGATGTGTCAAAATTATAATGAGTCGAGCTTGTTAGCTATGTTTGAAACTAAAGGCACTTGGTACTACAAATCATTTCACAAACCTAGATTAAAAGCATGGTTCTTTAATTTTAACATTTCACGCAAAGCCATCGTTTCATTGAATCAAATAAGAAGTGGCCATACCTCACTCAACTGTGCCTTGTATAGACTTAATATTGTAAACAGCAATTTATGTGAATGTGGTGTATATATAGATGACATAGAACATACATTTTGGCAATGTAGCAGCTTTGACAAAGAACGATCTGTGATGCTCAAAAAGCTTTATACTCCACTCCATGGATAATATTGCATCTTTATTCTTCCTTCAATGATGTCTATTGGGTAAAGCACGACATTACCGTCATATTCATTGCCTTGGCAGTATTTGTGACTTTTGCTGTGAGTGTATCAATTTATTTAATTAAAAATTTTTCTTAGCTATAAATGAAAACAATTTTATCAAATCCTTTGGCAGATAATTTTTTTTTTTCTTTCTTCAAATATCTTGAGTTTGGTACGTAAAGATGAAACAATCGCTCTAACGGCAGCAAAAAACAAAAATGGATTACACTAAATGGGTGCGAGCCACGTTTACGCTCGTCTTACTCTTTGGATTGCAGAACTTACTATACTGCTTGTGGTTCTGCATCGACAAGACAAAACCTACATTAATTTACTTGCAATCCATTAATTTTAAGTCATCTTTCCGAGTAAGATTATACATACTATGAAATATTAATCAATAAAGATAATGACAATGACAATGATAATAGTTATAAGAATATTGTTTTTCAGGGAACTTTCGTATCTTTTATCTTCTGCTTCTTGAACGACGAAGTCCAAGCAGTTATGAGGAAAAATTTATTTTCGTCAAATAATAATAACAACAATACTAAAAATATCAGACCATCCCATCTCTCTAAAGGATAATTGTCAAAGAGACATCAAAGGAAAAAATTAAAAGTAAAAAACTGGAAAAAAGATAAATAGAAAATTATAGTTCGAGTGTATCTACAATCCGTATAAATTTTTAGGCACGAGTAATATATAAATTAAAATTCAATCTCCAAATGAGTATGAAAATTTGAAAATAGGCCATTACGAACACTTAATTCTTTTACTAGTTGTCCATCATTCTCATTATTTCGTACAATTGTATTTCTACAGATTCAATAGGACTAGTGGATTTTTCTGCACAATTTTTCTGTTGATTAAGGAAATATGTTTATATTTGTTCCCGTAATTCGTAGAACTTATTAATTACATAAAGTATATGTATCGATTTTCTTCGCATTTAGCGCGAAAATTTATTGTAAAATGTACGAGTATACAGTAGGATTTTTTACACGTATTTTTTGTGGATTTTTGTATGGTGTATAGTATGCTTGGTTTTTTTTTTAAACTATGAAATTATACATTTTATTTTTAATGATCATGTACAGCCCATAAACTGCGGCCAAATCAGGTCTCTTTTTTTTCTACTACTGTCTATTTTTACTTGACAATTTTTCAATGGAAAAAGATGATTGCTCATTTAGAAAAGTTATTATGCAAATATATGTATTCTTATCAAGATTTAAAACTGAAGAAAAGGTATTTATGTACTCGTAAATTGATGCAAAAATAATCCTTGTAAAAAAAGTTAAACGTTTAAACGTTAAAAAAAAAAAGCCAAAAGAAATCACGTTAATTACACTAAAAATAACTACAGTTAAAATTTTGATGCTGCATAAAGATTCATACTTTTTTTTAAAATAACATTGTTCTTTCAGTTTTTTGTTAAAAAAATGTATTGTTTATGTTTATTATTTTGTGTACATATTAGATAAAAAAGACTCGAAAATATGTAATTTGAAATTGATATTAAAAGTTAAAATCTGGGCTGGTATTACGAAACAACACTGTAATTATAATTCTTAATATTTACTCTAACGCAATATCCGTACAATTGAGTATAATATAAATCCCCATAAAAAAACTAACTTTTATATAAAGTAAAAGGTAAGGCGAGTTTGATGTGTTTCAAATACATCTAAAATAATCATGTTTACAAAACTAATAACGTTATACAGTAAAAAAAAAGTTATTTTCATAGCAAAAACTATAATATCTCCAAGTGTTTCAGTTAATATGTTTCTAATAATACTTATTTGAAAATATTTGGCGAAATAAAATATTCAAAAAGTAATAAGATCAACAAAAAATAGTCAATTTTGTTGCCACGTCAAAGAGTTTTTATAAACATGAAATTATTTATGACTAGAATAAATATCTTAATTTAAATATTTAATTAAATAAAAATTTTTTCACAAAATAATTGAACGTTTGAAAAGTGATGAGATCAGTTAAAATTATTCAAGTTTATTGATACATCAAAGAGTTATAATTTACTAAAAATTATTCAGTATTTAAATAAAAATTTTTATAAAAATATCTGAGTGCATTAAAAATTTCACAAAACGAAATGGAAGATTTAGAAAGTAATGAGATGTAAAAGAAAAAGTCAAGTTTTTGACATAACATATATATTGTAATACTTAAATAAGTTATGTATTAATTTTTATAATACTTTTGAGGTACTGAATAACAAATAGTCAAGCCTAATGTTTTATTTTCATTATAAAATCAAAAAATGTCAACATTTGAAAAAGTTAATAAATCTGTATAACTTGCTGGCCCGGGTTTATACTGTTTTTTAGCAAACAATAAAAATAACGTTTAGAAAAAAAAATAATTTTTAATTTATATATAAATATCTGTGATCAGGCATATGATAGAAAAATTAAACTCCATCATTGTTTGGTAAACCAAAACATCTGACGTATCACTAGAAATGTGATTTAAATAACTTTCCGCGTCTGTTAATGCCGTATTCCGATTTATGCACCACCGCGTATCTTTTCAGTAGATGGGCTCAAGTGCATAGCACCCTATTATTTATTGTAGATCGACTTGTAATAATAACGTTTGAAATTCAAAATAGTATTACAAAAATGTTGAGAGATATCATTTTTAATTTAGACCAGTGATAAATGTAAAACAAATTTTAGCAAAATAATGAATATTGCATGTGTGCACATATCTTCTTCAGTTTTAAGGGTATCAAGCAACTCTTTGGAAAAAAGCACATAAAAATATGGAAAATTTTTCGTTGAGAATTTACATCCTTTGCATTGGCATCTTTGTAGTAAAGATATAAATAATTTGTATGCACTCACACACAGTGCACAAAACCTTTTGGTAAAATCATATTTTTCTCTAACGACCCATGAGCATATATATGTACTTAGAAAATGTGTCATTTTGTCAAAATATAAGGCATTTTTGTGAAGCTGCTGTGTTGACGAAATAGTCACCCAATTCATGACAAAAGAAGCTAATGCTTTGAATAATACTTAAATTTCCGATAAAGACTATATTTTTTTTTTACATTCAAACGAAGATTTAACTAATATGTAGGTCCCAGATAAATTTGACCCCCTTCTCCTGCCCATAGGATATTACTTTTGATGAATGCAATGAATAGCTAACAACAAATTTTCTGACACGCTTTCCCGTAAAAATGATGCTTAGATGATTAAAACATATTCATGTTTAAAAAAAAGTATGGAGACGATTAACAGTGCTCAAAATCTGTACGAGACCATTAATTTTTATTTCTTGAGGCATCCATTAGGACAAACATAAGAGATCATTCGAGATTAGTATACTCGCTCTGGGAATCTGCACCATTAGTTATTAATATTACTTCTTTGCAACATTAAAACTACTTTATCTCGAAAAACAGTGTCTAAAGTAAGACTTATGGAATTAACTTGTTCAGAAAAAATAAAAGTAATTCGTTTTTTGCAGAAAAAACTGAAAAATATTTAGAAATTTTGTTTTTTTTTAAGTGATGTCGTATAAAAATTAAATATAAAAATATTTATAGGAGAAAAAAAATTTGGTCATAGATGGGTTTCGACCCCATGTGAGTGCGTTTTTATCAGGAAAAAAAAAAAAATAATAAATTGATTACAAAAAAATGTGTGTGCACTCGGTGCATCACAAGGGGTTCGAAGAGGTGAGGTCGTTCACAAAGAGGGGTATAATCTGAGACAAGATTCTCTATACCCCTAGACGGGTCACGTACCATCGGTATCTCCTGGCAACTCAATGTTCAATATGACTAGCGCCTTCATACGCGCTTAACCACTCGACCACCGAGCTCTTGTTTTCCAATTCGTTAAATAGTCCATTTGAAGCTAGCATAGATAAAAAATGCCATTAAGCAAGACACTCGTGAATGTGTTAATTGCTTAGCGTTGTAGTCAATATATCTATATGTCCGACCGACGTTTCTGCAGTCGGTCATATAGATATACACTGGTAATATGTGTATAGTAAACATACCCAGTGGGTCAGTACACTTAAATATATTTAAAAAAAAAAAGATATACTGGTAAGGTGATATTTCATTGTGCTTCATTTTTTTCACCACGAAATTAGAAAACAACATATTTAAAATAAACCACACGAAACAAATATTGCTTTATTTCCTTGAAGAAGACTTCATAGTTAATTTTTATGTTCATTATTGGTAGAACTTACAAGAAGAACACTGAAACATGCGAAAATCACTTTAGTAACGTCAAAATTATAGTCTTAAGACTACATCAGTTATTTATTTAAACAGCAAACCTGTTTTTTGTTTGCTTATTGTTAATAGATACTTACACCCCCCTGATTTGGTGTTATCATACGGAGAATGGCGTCTACTTTGGCTGATATACCTTACAAAAAACGGATCATTAAATGAATTTTGTTGTTTGAAATTCGCGCGAAATTTATAGCTGCAAACACCTACTTTTAATATTTATTACTTGCACATGATTATAGCTACTTTATTATCAATTATAGCTTTTGTATTACGCGCCTCTTTCTTACAATCAAATGTAGTCCCCCTACCCCTGCAGTTGGAGCAACTTCTTTTAACGTTATAAAAGTAAAATATATTCTCAGCAGAATGTTTAGCGCTACTAAAAGCCCTCGAATTTCTTATAATTTACGAGGCTCAAGACGTAATAGGAATTTTCGATTAGTTTGGATTCCTGCCCATTTAGGTATAGTAGAAAATAAAAAAGTTAATAAATTAGCCAAATTAGCAGGGGATAACGGGCCTCCCCTCAATGTTGAAATCCCTGCCACTGATCTTATCACTAGATTTAGAAAGATGTGTCAAAATTATAATGAGTCGAGCTTGTTAGCTATGTTTGAAACTAAAGGCACTTGGTACTACAAATCATTTCACAAACCTAGATTAAAAGCATGGTTCTTTAATTTTAACATTTCACGCAAAGCCATCGTTTCATTGAATCAAATAAGAAGTGGCCATACCTCACTCAACTGTGCCTTGTATAGACTTAATATTGTAAACAGCAATTTATGTGAATGTGGTGTATATATAGATGACATAGAACATACATTTTGGCAATGTAGCAGCTTTGACAAAGAACGATCTGTGATGCTCAAAAAGCTTTATACTCCACTCCATGGATAATATTGCATCTTTATTCTTCCTTCAATGATGTCTATTGGGTAAAGCACGACATTACCGTCATATTCATTGCCTTGGCAGTATTTGTGACTTTTGCTGTGAGTGTATCAATTTATTTAATTAAAAATTTTTCTTAGCTATAAATGAAAACAATTTTATCAAATCCTTTGGCAGATAATTTGTTTTTTCTTTCTTCAAATATCTTGAGTTTGGTACGTAAAGATGAAACAATCGCTCTAACGGCAGCAAAAAACAAAAATGGATTACACTAAATGGGTGCGAGCCACGTTTACGCTCGTCTTACTCTTTGGATTGCAGAACTTACTATACTGCTTGTGGTTCTGCATCGACAAGACAAAACCTACATTAATTTACTTGCAATCCATTAATTTTAAGTCATCTTTCCGAGTAAGATTATACATACTATGAAATATTAATCAATAAAGATAATGACAATGACAATGATAATAGTTATAAGAATATTGTTTTTCAGGGAACTTTCGTATCTTTTATCTTCTGCTTCTTGAACGACGAAGTCCAAGCAGTTATGAGGAAAAATTTATTTTCGTCAAATAATAATAACAACAATACTAAAAATATCAGACCATCCCATCTCTCTAAAGGATAATTGTCAAAGAGACATCAAAGGAAAAAATTAAAAGTAAAAAACTGGAAAAAAGATAAATAGAAAATTATAGTTCGAGTGTATCTACAATCCGTATAAATTTTTAGGCACGAGTAATATATAAATTAAAATTCAATCTCCAAATGAGTATGAAAATTTGAAAATAGGCCATTACGAACACTTAATTCTTTTACTAGTTGTCCATCATTCTCATTATTTCGTACAATTGTATTTCTACAGATTCAATAGGACTAGTGGATTTTTCTGCACAATTTTTCTGTTGATTAAGGAAATATGTTTATATTTGTTCCCGTAATTCGTAGAACTTATTAATTACATAAAGTATATGTATCGATTTTCTTCGCATTTAGCGCGAAAATTTATTGTAAAATGTACGAGTATACAGTAGGATTTTTTACACGTATTTTTTGTGGATTTTTGTATGGTGTATAGTATGCTTGGTTTTTTATTTAAACTATGAAATTATACATTTTATTTTTAATGATCATGTACAGCCTATAAACTGCGGCCAAATCAGGTCTCTTTTTTTTCTACTACTGTCTATTTTTACTTGACAATTTTTCAATGGAAAAAGATGATTGCTCATTTAGAAAAGTTATTATGCAAATATATGTATTCTTATCAAGATTTAAAACTGAAGAAAAGGTATTTATGTACTCGTAAATTGATGCAAAAATAATCCTTGTAAAAAAAGTTAAACGTTTAAACGTTAAAAAAAAAAAGCCAAAAGAAATCACGTTAATTACACTAAAAATAACTACAGTTAAAATTTTGATGCTGCATAAAGATTCATACTTTTTTTTAAAATAACATTGTTCTTTCAGTTTTTTGTTAAAAAAATGTATTGTTTATGTTTATTATTTTGTGTACATATTAGATAAAAAAGACTCGAAAATATGTAATTTGAAATTGATATTAAAAGTTAAAATCTGGGCTGGTATTACGAAACAACACTGTAATTATAATTCTTAATATTTACTCTAACGCAATATCCGTACAATTGAGTATAATATAAATCCCCATAAAAAAACTAACTTTTATATAAAGTAAAAGGTAAGGCGAGTTTGATGTGTTTCAAATACATCTAAAATAATCATGTTTACAAAACTAATAACGTTATACAGTAAAAAAAAAGTTATTTTCATAGCAAAGACTATAATATCTCCAAGTGTTTCAGTTAATATGTTTCTAATAATACTTATTTGAAAATATTTGGCGAAATAAAATATTCAAAAAGTAATAAGATCAACAAAAAATAGTCAATTTTGTTGCCACGTCAAAGAGTTTTTATAAACATGAAATTATTTATGACTAGAATAAATATCTTAATTTAAATATTTAATTAAATAAAAATTTTTTCACAAAATAATTGAACGTTTGAAAAGTGATGAGATCAGTTAAAATTATTCAAGTTTATTGATACATCAAAGAGTTATAATTTACTAAAAATTATTCAGTATTTAAATAAAAATTTTTATAAAAATATCTGAGTGCATTAAAAATTTCACAAAACGAAATGGAAGATTTAGAAAGTAATGAGATGTAAAAGAAAAAGTCAAGTTTTTGACATAACATATATATTGTAATACTTAAATAAGTTATGTATTAATTTTTATAATACTTTTGAGGTACTGAATAACAAATAGTCAAGCCTAATGTTTTATTTTCATTATAAAATCAAAAAATGTCAACATTTGAAAAAGTTAATAAATCTGTATAACTTGCTGGCCCGGGTTTATACTGTTTTTTAGCAAACAATAAAAATAACGTTTAGAAAAAAAAATAATTTTTAATTTATATATAAATATCTGTGATCAGGCATATGATAGAAAAATTAAACTCCATCATTGTTTGGTAAACCAAAACATCTGACGTATCACTAGAAATGTGATTTAAATAACTTTCCGCGTCTGTTAATGCCGTATTCCGATTTATGCACCACCGCGTATCTTTTCAGTAGATGGGCTCAAGTGCATAGCACCCTATTATTTATTGTAGATCGACTTGTAATAATAACGTTTGAAATTCAAAATAGTATTACAAAAATGTTGAGAGATATCATTTTTAATTTAGACCAGTGATAAATGTAAAACAAATTTTAGCAAAATAATGAATATTGCATGTGTGCACATATCTTCTTCAGTTTTAAGGGTATCAAGCAACTCTTTGGAAAAAAGCACATAAAAATATGGAAAATTTTTCGTTGAGAATTTACATCCTTTGCATTGGCATCTTTGTAGTAAAGATATAAATAATTTGTATGCACTCACACACAGTGCACAAAACCTTTTGGTAAAATCATATTTTTCTCTAACGACCCATGAGCATATATATGTACTTAGAAAATGTGTCATTTTGTCAAAATATAAGGCATTTTTGTGAAGCTGCTGTGTTGACGAAATAGTCACCCAATTCATGACAAAAGAAGCTAATGCTTTGAATAATACTTAAATTTCCGATAAAGACTATATTTTTTTTTTACATTCAAACGAAGATTTAACTAATATGTAGGTCCCAGATAAATTTGACCCCCTTCTCCTGCCCATAGGATATTACTTTTGATGAATGCAATGAATAGCTAACAACAAATTTTCTGACACGCTTTCCCGTAAAAATGATGCTTAGATGATTAAAACATATTCATGTTTAAAAAAAAGTATGGAGACGATTAACAGTGCTCAAAATCTGTACGAGACCATTAATTTTTATTTCTTGAGGCATCCATTAGGACAAACATAAGAGATCATTCGAGATTAGTATACTCGCTCTGGGAATCTGCACCATTAGTTATTAATATTACTTCTTTGCAACATTAAAACTACTTTATCTCGAAAAACAGTGTCTAAAGTAAGACTTATGGAATTAACTTGTTCAGAAAAAATAAAAGTAATTCGTTTTTTGCAGAAAAAACTGAAAAATATTTAGAAATTTTGTTTTTTTTTAAGTGATGTCGTATAAAAATTAAATATAAAAATATTTATAGGAGAAAAAAAATTTGGTCATAGATGGGTTTCGACCCCATGTGAGTGCGTTTTTATCAGGAAAAAAAAAAAAATAATAAATTGATTACAAAAAAATGTGTGTGCACTCGGTGCATCACAAGGGGTTCGAAGAGGTGAGGTCGTTCACAAAGAGGGGTATAATCTGAGACAAGATTCTCTATACCCCTAGACGGGTCACGTACCATCGGTATCTCCTGGCAACTCAATGTTCAATATGACTAGCGCCTTCATACGCGCTTAACCACTCGACCACCGAGCTCTTGTTTTCCAATTCGTTAAATAGTCCATTTGAAGCTAGCATAGATAAAAAATGCCATTAAGCAAGACACTCGTGAATGTGTTAATTGCTTAGCGTTGTAGTCAATATATCTATATGTCCGACCGACGTTTCTGCAGTCGGTCATATAGATATACACTGGTAATATGTGTATAGTAAACATACCCAGTGGGTCAGTACACTTAAATATATTTAAAAAAAAAAAGATATACTGGTAAGGTGATATTTCATTGTGCTTCATTTTTTTCACCACGAAATTAGAAAACAACATATTTAAAATAAACCACACGAAACAAATATTGCTTTATTTCCTTGAAGAAGACTTCATAGTTAATTTTTATGTTCATTATTGGTAGAACTTACAAGAAGAACACTGAAACATGCGAAAATCACTTTAGTAACGTCAAAATTATAGTCTTAAGACTACATCAGTTATTTATTTAAACAGCAAACCTGTTTTTTGTTTGCTTATTGTTAATAGATACTTACACCCCCCTGATTTGGTGTTATCATACGGAGAATGGCGTCTACTTTGGCTGATATACCTTACAAAAAACGGATCATTAAATGAATTTTGTTGTTTGAAATTCGCGCGAAATTTATAGCTGCAAACACCTACTTTTAATATTTATTACTTGCACATGATTATAGCTACTTTATTATCAATTATAGCTTTTGTATTACGCGCCTCTTTCTTACAATCAAATGTAGTCCCCCTACCCCTGCAGTTGGAGCAACTTCTTTTAACGTTATAAAAGTAAAATATATTCTCAGCAGAATGTTTAGCGCTACTAAAAGCCCTCGAATTTCTTATAATTTACGAGGCTCAAGACGTAATAGGAATTTTCGATTAGTTTGGATTCCTGCCCATTTAGGTATAGTAGAAAATAAAAAAGTTAATAAATTAGCCAAATTAGCAGGGGATAACGGGCCTCCCCTCAATGTTGAAATCCCTGCCACTGATCTTATCACTAGATTTAGAAAGATGTGTCAAAATTATAATGAGTCGAGCTTGTTAGCTATGTTTGAAACTAAAGGCACTTGGTACTACAAATCATTTCACAAACCTAGATTAAAAGCATGGTTCTTTAATTTTAACATTTCACGCAAAGCCATCGTTTCATTGAATCAAATAAGAAGTGGCCATACCTCACTCAACTGTGCCTTGTATAGACTTAATATTGTAAACAGCAATTTATGTGAATGTGGTGTATATATAGATGACATAGAACATACATTTTGGCAATGTAGCAGCTTTGACAAAGAACGATCTGTGATGCTCAAAAAGCTTTATACTCCACTCCATGGATAATATTGCATCTTTATTCTTCCTTCAATGATGTCTATTGGGTAAAGCACGACATTACCGTCATATTCATTGCCTTGGCAGTATTTGTGACTTTTGCTGTGAGTGTATCAATTTATTTAATTAAAAATTTTTCTTAGCTATAAATGAAAACAATTTTATCAAATCCTTTGGCAGATAATTTTTTTTTTCTTTCTTCAAATATCTTGAGTTTGGTACGTAAAGATGAAACAATCGCTCTAACGGCAGCAAAAAACAAAAATGGATTACACTAAATGGGTGCGAGCCACGTTTACGCTCGTCTTACTCTTTGGATTGCAGAACTTACTATACTGCTTGTGGTTCTGCATCGACAAGACAAAACCTACATTAATTTACTTGCAATCCATTAATTTTAAGTCATCTTTCCGAGTAAGATTATACATACTATGAAATATTAATCAATAAAGATAATGACAATGACAATGATAATAGTTATAAGAATATTGTTTTTCAGGGAACTTTCGTATCTTTTATCTTCTGCTTCTTGAACGACGAAGTCCAAGCAGTTATGAGGAAAAATTTATTTTCGTCAAATAATAATAACAACAATACTAAAAATATCAGACCATCCCATCTCTCTAAAGGATAATTGTCAAAGAGACATCAAAGGAAAAAATTAAAAGTAAAAAACTGGAAAAAAGATAAATAGAAAATTATAGTTCGAGTGTATCTACAATCCGTATAAATTTTTAGGCACGAGTAATATATAAATTAAAATTCAATCTCCAAATGAGTATGAAAATTTGAAAATAGGCCATTACGAACACTTAATTCTTTTACTAGTTGTCCATCATTCTCATTATTTCGTACAATTGTATTTCTACAGATTCAATAGGACTAGTGGATTATTCTGCACAATTTTTCTGTTGATTAAGGAAATATGTTTATATTTGTTCCCGTAATTCGTAGAACTTATTAATTACATAAAGTATATGTATCGATTTTCTTCGCATTTAGCGCGAAAATTTATTGTAAAATGTACGAGTATACAGTAGGATTTTTTACACGTATTTTTTGTGGATTTTTGTATGGTGTATAGTATGCTTGGTTTTTTATTTAAACTATGAAATTATACATTTTATTTTTAATGATCATGTACAGCCTATAAACTGCGGCCAAATCAGGTCTCTTTTTTTTCTACTACTGTCTATTTTTACTTGACAATTTTTCAATGGAAAAAGATGATTGCTCATTTAGAAAAGTTATTATGCAAATATATGTATTCTTATCAAGATTTAAAACTGAAGAAAAGGTATTTATGTACTCGTAAATTGATGCAAAAATAATCCTTGTAAAAAAAGTTAAACGTTTAAACGTTAAAAAAAAAAAGCCAAAAGAAATCACGTTAATTACACTAAAAATAACTACAGTTAAAATTTTGATGCTGCATAAAGATTCATACTTTTTTTTAAAATAACATTGTTCTTTCAGTTTTTTGTTAAAAAAATGTATTGTTTATGTTTATTATTTTGTGTACATATTAGATAAAAAAGACTCGAAAATATGTAATTTGAAATTGATATTAAAAGTTAAAATCTGGGCTGGTATTACGAAACAACACTGTAATTATAATTCTTAATATTTACTCTAACGCAATATCCGTACAATTGAGTATAATATAAATCCCCATAAAAAAACTAACTTTTATATAAAGTAAAAGGTAAGGCGAGTTTGATGTGTTTCAAATACATCTAAAATAATCATGTTTACAAAACTAATAACGTTATACAGTAAAAAAAAAGTTATTTTCATAGCAAAAACTATAATATCTCCAAGTGTTTCAGTTAATATGTTTCTAATAATACTTATTTGAAAATATTTGGCGAAATAAAATATTCAAAAAGTAATAAGATCAACAAAAAATAGTCAATTTTGTTGCCACGTCAAAGAGTTTTTATAAACATGAAATTATTTATGACTAGAATAAATATCTTAATTTAAATATTTAATTAAATAAAAATTTTTTCACAAAATAATTGAACGTTTGAAAAGTGATGAGATCAGTTAAAATTATTCAAGTTTATTGATACATCAAAGAGTTATAATTTACTAAAAATTATTCAGTATTTAAATAAAAATTTTTATAAAAATATCTGAGTGCATTAAAAATTTCACAAAACGAAATGGAAGATTTAGAAAGTAATGAGATGTAAAAGAAAAAGTCAAGTTTTTGACATAACATATATATTGTAATACTTAAATAAGTTATGTATTAACTTTTATAATACTTTTGAGGTACTGAATAACAAATAGTCAAGCCTAATGTTTTATTTTCATTATAAAATCAAAAAATGTCAACATTTGAAAAAGTTAATAAATCTGTATAACTTGCTGGCCCGGGTTTATACTGTTTTTTAGCAAACAATAAAAATAACGTTTAGAAAAAAAAATAATTTTTAATTTATATATAAATATCTGTGATCAGGCATATGATAGAAAAATTAAACTCCATCATTGTTTGGTAAACCAAAACATCTGACGTATCACTAGAAATGTGATTTAAATAACTTTCCGCGTCTGTTAATGCCGTATTCCGATTTATGCACCACCGCGTATCTTTTCAGTAGATGGGCTCAAGTGCATAGCACCCTATTATTTATTGTAGATCGACTTGTAATAATAACGTTTGAAATTCAAAATAGTATTACAAAAATGTTGAGAGATATCATTTTTAATTTAGACCAGTGATAAATGTAAAACAAATTTTAGCAAAATAATGAATATTGCATGTGTGCACATATCTTCTTCAGTTTTAAGGGTATCAAGCAACTCTTTGGAAAAAAGCACATAAAAATATGGAAAATTTTTCGTTTAGAATTTACATCCTTTGCATTGGCATCTTTGTAGTAAAGATATAAATAATTTGTATGCACTCACACACAGTGCACAAAACCTTTTGGTAAAATCATATTTTTCTCTAACGACCCATGAGCATATATATGTACTTAGAAAATGTGTCATTTTGTCAAAATATAAGGCATTTTTGTGAAGCTGCTGTGTTGACGAAATAGTCACCCAATTCATGACAAAAGAAGCTAATGCTTTGAATAATACTTAAATTTCCGATAAAGACTATATTTTTTTTTTACATTCAAACGAAGATTCAACTAATATGTAGGTCCCAGATAAATTTGACCCCCTTCTCCTGCCCATAGGATATTACTTTTGATGAATGCAATGAATAGCTAACAACAAATTTTCTGACACGCTTTCCCGTAAAAATGATGCTTAGATGATTAAAACATATTCATGTTTAAAAAAAAGTATGGAGACGATTAACAGTGCTCAAAATCTGTACGAGACCATTAATTTTTATTTCTTGAGGCATCCATTAGGACAAACATAAGAGATCATTCGAGATTAGTATACTCGCTCTGGGAATCTGCACCATTAGTTATTAATATTACTTCTTTGCAACATTAAAACTACTTTATCTCGAAAAACAGTGTCTAAAGTAAGACTTATGGAATTAACTTGTTCAGAAAAAATAAAAGTAATTCGTTTTTTGCAGAAAAAACTGAAAAATATTTAGAAATTTTGTTTTTTTTTAAGTGATGTCGTATAAAAATTAAATATAAAAATATTTATAGGAGAAAAAAAATTTGGTCATAGATGGGTTTCGACCCCATGTGAGTGCGTTTTTATCAGGAAAAAAAAAAAAATAATAAATTGATTACAAAAAAATGTGTGTGCACTCGGTGCATCACAAGGGGTTCGAAGAGGTGAGGTCGTTCACAAAGAGGGGTATAATCTGAGACAAGATTCTCTATACCCCTAGACGGGTCACGTACCATCGGTATCTCCTGGCAACTCAATGTTCAATATGACTAGCGCCTTCATACGCGCTTAACCACTCGACCACCGAGCTCTTGTTTTCCAATTCGTTAAATAGTCCATTTGAAGCTAGCATAGATAAAAAATGCCATTAAGCAAGACACTCGTGAATGTGTTAATTGCTTAGCGTTGTAGTCAATATATCTATATGTCCGACCGACGTTTCTGCAGTCGGTCATATAGATATACACTGGTAATATGTGTATAGTAAACATACCCAGTGGGTCAGTACACTTAAATATATTTAAAAAAAAAAAGATATACTGGTAAGGTGATATTTCATTGTGCTTCATTTTTTTCACCACGAAATTAGAAAACAACATATTTAAAATAAACCACACGAAACAAATATTGCTTTATTTCCTTGAAGAAGACTTCATAGTTAATTTTTATGTTCATTATTGGTAGAACTTACAAGAAGAACACTGAAACATGCGAAAATCACTTTAGTAACGTCAAAATTATAGTCTTAAGACTACATCAGTTATTTATTTAAACAGCAAACCTGTTTTTTGTTTGCTTATTGTTAATAGATACTTACACCCCCCTGATTTGGTGTTATCATACGGAGAATGGCGTCTACTTTGGCTGATATACCTTACAAAAAACGGATCATTAAATGAATTTTGTTGTTTGAAATTCGCGCGAAATTTATAGCTGCAAACACCTACTTTTAATATTTATTACTTGCACATGATTATAGCTACTTTATTATCAATTATAGCTTTTGTATTACGCGCCTCTTTCTTACAATCAAATGTAGTCCCCCTACCCCTGCAGTTGGAGCAACTTCTTTTAACGTTATAAAAGTAAAATATATTCTCAGCAGAATGTTTAGCGCTACTAAAAGCCCTCGAATTTCTTATAATTTACGAGGCTCAAGACGTAATAGGAATTTTCGATTAGTTTGGATTCCTGCCCATTTAGGTATAGTAGAAAATAAAAAAGTTAATAAATTAGCCAAATTAGCAGGGGATAACGGGCCTCCCCTCAATGTTGAAATCCCTGCCACTGATCTTATCACTAGATTTAGAAAGATGTGTCAAAATTATAATGAGTCGAGCTTGTTAGCTATGTTTGAAACTAAAGGCACTTGGTACTACAAATCATTTCACAAACCTAGATTAAAAGCATGGTTCTTTAATTTTAACATTTCACGCAAAGCCATCGTTTCATTGAATCAAATAAGAAGTGGCCATACCTCACTCAACTGTGCCTTGTATAGACTTAATATTGTAAACAGCAATTTATGTGAATGTGGTGTATATATAGATGACATAGAACATACATTTTGGCAATGTAGCAGCTTTGACAAAGAACGATCTGTGATGCTCAAAAAGCTTTATACTCCACTCCATGGATAATATTGCATCTTTATTCTTCCTTCAATGATGTCTATTGGGTAAAGCACGACATTACCGTCATATTCATTGCCTTGGCAGTATTTGTGACTTTTGCTGTGAGTGTATCAATTTATTTAATTAAAAATTTTTCTTAGCTATAAATGAAAACAATTTTATCAAATCCTTTGGCAGATAATTTTTTTTTTTCTTTCTTCAAATATCTTGAGTTTGGTACGTAAAGATGAAACAATCGCTCTAACGGCAGCAAAAAACAAAAATGGATTACACTAAATGGGTGCGAGCCACGTTTACGCTCGTCTTACTCTTTGGATTGCAGAACTTACTATACTGCTTGTGGTTCTGCATCGACAAGACAAAACCTACATTAATTTACTTGCAATCCATTAATTTTAAGTCATCTTTCCGAGTAAGATTATACATACTATGAAATATTAATCAATAAAGATAATGACAATGACAATGATAATAGTTATAAGAATATTGTTTTTCAGGGAACTTTCGTATCTTTTATCTTCTGCTTCTTGAACGACGAAGTCCAAGCAGTTATGAGGAAAAATTTATTTTCGTCAAATAATAATAACAACAATACTAAAAATATCAGACCATCCCATCTCTCTAAAGGATAATTGTCAAAGAGACATCAAAGGAAAAAATTAAAAGTAAAAAACTGGAAAAAAGATAAATAGAAAATTATAGTTCGAGTGTATCTTCAATCCGTATAAATTTTTAGGCACGAGTAATATATAAATTAAAATTCAATCTCCAAATGAGTATGAAAATTTGAAAATAGGCCATTACGAACACTTAATTCTTTTACTAGTTGTCCATCATTCTCATTATTTCGTACAATTGTATTTCTACAGATTCAATAGGACTAGTGGATTTTTCTG
The DNA here is from genome assembly GCF_036245765.1 of Copidosoma floridanum. NCBI lineage: Eukaryota > Metazoa > Arthropoda > Insecta > Hymenoptera > Encyrtidae > Copidosoma > Copidosoma floridanum. The sequence continues at coordinate 6,713,115 of NW_028321917.1, read as the reverse complement.
CACAATTTTTCTGTTGATTAAGGAAATATGTTTATATTTGTTCCCGTAATTCGTAGAACTTATTAATTACATAAAGTATATGTATCGATTTTCTTCGCATTTAGCGCGAAAATTTATTGTAAAATGTACGAGTATACAGTAGGATTTTTTACACGTATTTTTTGTGGATTTTTGTATGGTGTATAGTATGCTTGGTTTTTTTTTTAAACTATGAAATTATACATTTTATTTTTAATGATCATGTACAGCCTATAAACTGCGGCCAAATCAGGTCTCTTTTTTTTCTACTACTGTCTATTTTTACTTGACAATTTTTCAATGGAAAAAGATGATTGCTCATTTAGAAAAGTTATTATGCAAATATATGTATTCTTATCAAGATTTAAAACTGAAGAAAAGGTATTTATGTACTCGTAAATTGATGCAAAAATAATCCTTGTAAAAAAAGTTAAACGTTTAAACGTTAAAAAAAAAAAGCCAAAAGAAATCACGTTAATTACACTAAAAATAACTACAGTTAAAATTTTGATGCTGCATAAAGATTCATACTTTTTTTTAAAATAACATTGTTCTTTCAGTTTTTTGTTAAAAAAATGTATTGTTTATGTTTATTATTTTGTGTACATATTAGATAAAAAAGACTCGAAAATATGTAATTTGAAATTGATATTAAAAGTTAAAATCTGGGCTGGTATTACGAAACAACACTGTAATTATAATTCTTAATATTTACTCTAACGCAATATCCGTACAATTGAGTATAATATAAATCCCCATAAAAAAACTAACTTTTATATAAAGTAAAAGGTAAGGCGAGTTTGATGTGTTTCAAATACATCTAAAATAATCATGTTTACAAAACTAATAACGTTATACAGTAAAAAAAAAGTTATTTTCATAGCAAAGACTATAATATCTCCAAGTGTTTCAGTTAATATGTTTCTAATAATACTTATTTGAAAATATTTGGCGAAATAAAATATTCAAAAAGTAATAAGATCAACAAAAAATAGTCAATTTTGTTGCCACGTCAAAGAGTTTTTATAAACATGAAATTATTTATGACTAGAATAAATATCTTAATTTAAATATTTAATTAAATAAAAATTTTTTCACAAAATAATTGAACGTTTGAAAAGTGATGAGATCAGTTAAAATTATTCAAGTTTATTGATACATCAAAGAGTTATAATTTACTAAAAATTATTCAGTATTTAAATAAAAATTTTTATAAAAATATCTGAGTGCATTAAAAATTTCACAAAACGAAATGGAAGATTTAGAAAGTAATGAGATGTAAAAGAAAAAGTCAAGTTTTTGACATAACATATATATTGTAATACTTAAATAAGTTATGTATTAATTTTTATAATACTTTTGAGGTACTGAATAACAAATAGTCAAGCCTAATGTTTTATTTTCATTATAAAATCAAAAAATGTCAACATTTGAAAAAGTTAATAAATCTGTATAACTTGCTGGCCCGGGTTTATACTGTTTTTTAGCAAACAATAAAAATAACGTTTAGAAAAAAAAATAATTTTTAATTTATATATAAATATCTGTGATCAGGCATATGATAGAAAAATTAAACTCCATCATTGTTTGGTAAACCAAAACATCTGACGTATCACTAGAAATGTGATTTAAATAACTTTCCGCGTCTGTTAATGCCGTATTCCGATTTATGCACCACCGCGTATCTTTTCAGTAGATGGGCTCAAGTGCATAGCACCCTATTATTTATTGTAGATCGACTTGTAATAATAACGTTTGAAATTCAAAATAGTATTACAAAAATGTTGAGAGATATCATTTTTAATTTAGACCAGTGATAAATGTAAAACAAATTTTAGCAAAATAATGAATATTGCATGTGTGCACATATCTTCTTCAGTTTTAAGGGTATCAAGCAACTCTTTGGAAAAAAGCACATAAAAATATGGAAAATTTTTCGTTGAGAATTTACATCCTTTGCATTGGCATCTTTGTAGTAAAGATATAAATAATTTGTATGCACTCACACACAGTGCACAAAACCTTTTGGTAAAATCATATTTTTCTCTAACGACCCATGAGCATATATATGTACTTAGAAAATGTGTCATTTTGTCAAAATATAAGGCATTTTTGTGAAGCTGCTGTGTTGACGAAATAGTCACCCAATTCATGACAAAAGAAGCTAATGCTTTGAATAATACTTAAATTTCCGATAAAGACTATATTTTTTTTTTACATTCAAACGAAGATTTAACTAATATGTAGGTCCCAGATAAATTTGACCCCCTTCTCCTGCCCATAGGATATTACTTTTGATGAATGCAATGAATAGCTAACAACAAATTTTCTGACACGCTTTCCCGTAAAAATGATGCTTAGATGATTAAAACATATTCATGTTTAAAAAAAAGTATGGAGACGATTAACAGTGCTCAAAATCTGTACGAGACCATTAATTTTTATTTCTTGAGGCATCCATTAGGACAAACATAAGAGATCATTCGAGATTAGTATACTCGCTCTGGGAATCTGCACCATTAGTTATTAATATTACTTCTTTGCAACATTAAAACTACTTTATCTCGAAAAACAGTGTCTAAAGTAAGACTTATGGAATTAACTTGTTCAGAAAAAATAAAAGTAATTCGTTTTTTGCAGAAAAAACTGAAAAATATTTAGAAATTTTGTTTTTTTTTAAGTGATGTCGTATAAAAATTAAATATAAAAATATTTATAGGAGAAAAAAAATTTGGTCATAGATGGGTTTCGACCCCATGTGAGTGCGTTTTTATCAGGAAAAAAAAAAAAATAATAAATTGATTACAAAAAAATGTGTGTGCACTCGGTGCATCACAAGGGGTTCGAAGAGGTGAGGTCGTTCACAAAGAGGGGTATAATCTGAGACAAGATTCTCTATACCCCTAGACGGGTCACGTACCATCGGTATCTCCTGGCAACTCAATGTTCAATATGACTAGCGCCTTCATACGCGCTTAACCACTCGACCACCGAGCTCTTGTTTTCCAATTCGTTAAATAGTCCATTTGAAGCTAGCATAGATAAAAAATGCCATTAAGCAAGACACTCGTGAATGTGTTAATTGCTTAGCGTTGTAGTCAATATATCTATATGTCCGACCGACGTTTCTGCAGTCGGTCATATAGATATACACTGGTAATATGTGTATAGTAAACATACCCAGTGGGTCAGTACACTTAAATATATTTAAAAAAAAAAAGATATACTGGTAAGGTGATATTTCATTGTGCTTCATTTTTTTCACCACGAAATTAGAAAACAACATATTTAAAATAAACCACACGAAACAAATATTGCTTTATTTCCTTGAAGAAGACTTCATAGTTAATTTTTATGTTCATTATTGGTAGAACTTACAAGAAGAACACTGAAACATGCGAAAATCACTTTAGTAACGTCAAAATTATAGTCTTAAGACTACATCAGTTATTTATTTAAACAGCAAACCTGTTTTTTGTTTGCTTATTGTTAATAGATACTTACACCCCCCTGATTTGGTGTTATCATACGGAGAATGGCGTCTACTTTGGCTGATATACCTTACAAAAAACGGATCATTAAATGAATTTTGTTGTTTGAAATTCGCGCGAAATTTATAGCTGCAAACACCTACTTTTAATATTTATTACTTGCACATGATTATAGCTACTTTATTATCAATTATAGCTTTTGTATTACGCGCCTCTTTCTTACAATCAAATGTAGTCCCCCTACCCCTGCAGTTGGAGCAACTTCTTTTAACGTTATAAAAGTAAAATATATTCTCAGCAGAATGTTTAGCGCTACTAAAAGCCCTCGAATTTCTTATAATTTACGAGGCTCAAGACGTAATAGGAATTTTCGATTAGTTTGGATTCCTGCCCATTTAGGTATAGTAGAAAATAAAAAAGTTAATAAATTAGCCAAATTAGCAGGGGATAACGGGCCTCCCCTCAATGTTGAAATCCCTGCCACTGATCTTATCACTAGATTTAGAAAGATGTGTCAAAATTATAATGAGTCGAGCTTGTTAGCTATGTTTGAAACTAAAGGCACTTGGTACTACAAATCATTTCACAAACCTAGATTAAAAGCATGGTTCTTTAATTTTAACATTTCACGCAAAGCCATCGTTTCATTGAATCAAATAAGAAGTGGCCATACCTCACTCAACTGTGCCTTGTATAGACTTAATATTGTAAACAGCAATTTATGTGAATGTGGTGTATATATAGATGACATAGAACATACATTTTGGCAATGTAGCAGCTTTGACAAAGAACGATCTGTGATGCTCAAAAAGCTTTATACTCCACTCCATGGATAATATTGCATCTTTATTCTTCCTTCAATGATGTCTATTGGGTAAAGCACGACATTACCGTCATATTCATTGCCTTGGCAGTATTTGTGACTTTTGCTGTGAGTGTATCAATTTATTTAATTAAAAATTTTTCTTAGCTATAAATGAAAACAATTTTATCAAATCCTTTGGCAGATAATTTTTTTTTTTCTTTCTTCAAATATCTTGAGTTTGGTACGTAAAGATGAAACAATCGCTCTAACGGCAGCAAAAAACAAAAATGGATTACACTAAATGGGTGCGAGCCACGTTTACGCTCGTCTTACTCTTTGGATTGCAGAACTTACTATACTGCTTGTGGTTCTGCATCGACAAGACAAAACCTACATTAATTTACTTGCAATCCATTAATTTTAAGTCATCTTTCCGAGTAAGATTATACATACTATGAAATATTAATCAATAAAGATAATGACAATGACAATGATAATAGTTATAAGAATATTGTTTTTCAGGGAACTTTCGTATCTTTTATCTTCTGCTTCTTGAACGACGAAGTCCAAGCAGTTATGAGGAAAAATTTATTTTCGTCAAATAATAATAACAACAATACTAAAAATATCAGACCATCCCATCTCTCTAAAGGATAATTGTCAAAGAGACATCAAAGGAAAAAATTAAAAGTAAAAAACTGGAAAAAAGATAAATAGAAAATTATAGTTCGAGTGTATCTACAATCCGTATAAATTTTTAGGCACGAGTAATATATAAATTAAAATTCAATCTCCAAATGAGTATGAAAATTTGAAAATAGGCTATTACGAACACTTAATTCTTTTACTAGTTGTCCATCATTCTCATTATTTCGTACAATTGTATTTCTACAGATTCAATAGGACTAGTGGATTTTTCTGCACAATTTTTCTGTTGATTAAGGAAATATGTTTATATTTGTTCCCGTAATTCGTAGAACTTATTAATTACATAAAGTATATGTATCGATTTTCTTCGCATTTAGCGCGAAAATTTATTGTAAAATGTACGAGTATACAGTAGGATTTTTTACACGTATTTTTTGTGGATTTTTGTATGGTGTATAGTATGCTTGTTTTTTTTTTTAAACTATGAAATTATACATTTTATTTTTAATGATCATGTACAGCCTATAAACTGCGGCCAAATCAGGTCTCTTTTTTTTCTACTACTGTCTATTTTTACTTGACAATTTTTCAATGGAAAAAGATGATTGCTCATTTAGAAAAGTTATTATGCAAATATATGTATTCTTATCAAGATTTAAAACTGAAGAAAAGGTATTTATGTACTCGTAAATTGATGCAAAAATAATCCTTGTAAAAAAAGTTAAACGTTTAAACGTTAAAAAAAAAAAGCCAAAAGAAATCACGTAAATTACACTAAAAATAACTACAGTTAAAATTTTGATGCTGCATAAAGATTCATACTTTTTTTTAAAATAACATTGTTCTTTCAGTTTTTTGTTAAAAAAATGTATTGTTTATGTTTATTATTTTGTGTACATATTAGATAAAAAAGACTCGAAAATATGTAATTTGAAATTGATATTAAAAGTTAAAATCTGGGCTGGTATTACGAAACAACACTGTAATTATAATTCTTAATATTTACTCTAACGCAATATCCGTACAATTGAGTATAATATAAATCCCCATAAAAAAACTAACTTTTATATAAAGTAAAAGGTAAGGCGAGTTTGATGTGTTTCAAATACATCTAAAATAATCATGTTTACAAAACTAATAACGTTATACAGTAAAAAAAAAGTTATTTTCATAGCAAAAACTATAATATCTCCAAGTGTTTCAGTTAATATGTTTCTAATAATACTTATTTGAAAATATTTGGCGAAATAAAATATTCAAAAAGTAATAAGATCAACAAAAAATAGTCAATTTTGTTGCCACGTCAAAGAGTTTTTATAAACATGAAATTATTTATGACTAGAATAAATATCTTAATTTAAATATTTAATTAAATAAAAATTTTTTCACAAAATAATTAAACGTTTGAAAAGTGATGAGATCAGTTAAAATTATTCAAGTTTATTGATACATCAAAGAGTTATAATTTACTAAAAATTATTCAGTATTTAAATAAAAATTTTTATAAAAATATCTGAGTGCATTAAAAATTTCACAAAACGAAATGGAAGATTTAGAAAGTAATTAGATGTAAAAGAAAAAGTCAAGTTTTTGACATAACATATATATTGTAATACTTAAATAAGTTATGTATTAATTTTTATAATACTTTTGAGGTACTGAATAACAAATAGTCAAGCCTAATGTTTTATTTTCATTATAAAATCAAAAAATGTCAACATTTAAAAAAGTTAATGAATCTGTATAACTTGCTGGCCCGGGTTTATACTGTTTTTTAGCAAACAATAAAAATAACGTTTAAAAAAAAAAATAATTTTTAATTTATATATAAATATCTGTGATCAGGCATATGATAGAAAAATTAAACTCCATCATTGTTTGGTAAACAAAAACATCTGACGTATCACTAGAAATGTGATTTAAATAACTTTCCGCGTCTGTTAATGCCGTATTCCGATTTATGCACCACCGCGTATCTTTTCAGTAGATGGGCTCAAGTGCATAGCACCCTATTATTTATTGTAGATCGACTTGTAATAATAACGTTTGAAATTCAAAATAGTATTACAAAAATGTTGAGAGATATCATTTTTAATTTAGACCAGTGATAAATGTAAAACAAATTTTAGCAAAATAATGAATATTGCATGTGTGCACATACCTTCTTCAGTTTTAAGGGTATCAAGCAACTCTTTGGAAAAAAGCACATAAAAATATGGAAAATTTTTCGTTTAGAATTTACATCCTTTGCATTGGCATCTTTGTAGTAAAGATATAAATAATTTGTATGCACTCACACACAGTGCACAAAACCTTTTGGTAAAATCATATTTTTCTCTAACGACCCATGAGCATATATATGTACTTAGAAAATGTGTCATTTTGTCAAAATATAAGGCATTTTTGTGAAGCTGCTGTGTTGACGAAATAGTCACCCAATTCATGACAAAAGAAGCTAATGCTTTGAATAATACTTAAATTTCCGATAAAGACTATATTTTTTTTTTACATTCAAACGAAGATTCAACTAATATGTAGGTCCCAGATAAATTTGACCCCCTTCTCCTGCCCATAGGATATTACTTTTGATGAATGCAATGAATAGCTAACAACAAATTTTCTGACACGCTTTCCCGTAAAAATGATGCTTAGATGATTAAAACATATTCATGTTTAAAAAAAAGTATGGAGACGATTAACAGTGCTCAAAATCTGTACGAGACCATTAATTTTTATTTCTTGAGGCATCCATTAGGACAAACATAAGAGATCATTCGAGATTAGTATACTCGCTCTGGGAATCTGCACCATTAGTTATTAATATTACTTCTTTGCAACATTAAAACTACTTTATCTCGAAAAACAGTGTCTAAAGTAAGACTTATGGAATTAACTTGTTCAGAAAAAATAAAAGTAATTCGTTTTTTGCAGAAAAAACTGAAAAATATTTAGAAATTTTGTTTTTTTTTAAGTGATGTCGTATAAAAATTAAATATAAAAATATTTATAGGAGAAAAAAAATTTGGTCATAGATGGGTTTCGACCCCATGTGAGTGCGTTTTTATCAGGAAAAAAAAAAAAATAATAAATTGATTACAAAAAAATGTGTGTGCACTCGGTGCATCACAAGGGGTTCGAAGAGGTGAGGTCGTTTACAAAGAGGGGTATAATCTGAGACAAGATTCTCTATACCCCTAGACGGGTCACGTACCATCGGTATCTCCTGGCAACTCAATGTTCAATATGACTAGCGCCTTCATACGCGCTTAACCACTCGACCACCGAGCTCTTGTTTTCCAATTCGTTAAATAGTCCATTTGAAGCTAGCATAGATAAAAAATGCCATTAAGCAAGACACTCGTGAATGTGTTAATTGCTTAGCGTTGTAGTCAATATATCTATATGTCCGACCGACGTTTCTGCAGTCGGTCATATAGATATACACTGGTAATATGTGTATAGTAAACATACCCAGTGGGTCAGTACACTTAAATATATTTAAAAAAAAAAAGATATACTGGTAAGGTGATATTTCATTGTGCTTCATTTTTTTCACCACGAAATTAGAAAACAACATATTTAAAATAAACCACACGAAACAAATATTGCTTTATTTCCTTGAAGAAGACTTCATAGTTAATTTTTATGTTCATTATTGGTAGAACTTACAAGAAGAACACTGAAACATGCGAAAATCACTTTAGTAACGTCAAAATTATAGTCTTAAGACTACATCAGTTATTTATTTAAACAGCAAACCTGTTTTTTGTTTGCTTATTGTTAATAGATACTTACACCCCCCTGATTTGGTGATATCATACGGAGAATGGCGTCTACTTTGGCTGATATACCTTACAAAAAACGGATCATTAAATGAATTTTAATGTTTGAAATTCGCGCGAAATTTATAGCTGCAAACACCTACTTTTAATATTTATTACTTGCACATGATTATAGCTACTTTATTATCAATTATAGCTTTTGTATTACGCGCCTCTTTCTTACAATCAAATGTAGTCCCCCTACCCCTGCAGTTGGAGCAACTTCTTTTAACGTTATAAAAGTAAAATATATTCTCAGCAGAATGTTTAGCGCTACTAAAAGCCCTCGAATTTCTTATAATTTACGAGGCTCAAGACGTAATAGGAATTTTCGATTAGTTTGGATTCCTGCCCATTTAGGTATAGTAGAAAATAAAAAAGTTAATAAATTAGCCAAATTAGCAGGGGATAACGGGCCTCCCCTCAATGTTGAAATCCCTGCCACTGATCTTATCACTAGATTTAGAAAGATGTGTCAAAATTATAATGAGTCGAGCTTGTTAGCTATGTTTGAAACTAAAGGCACTTGGTACTACAAATCATTTCACAAACCTAGATTAAAAGCATGGTTCTTTAATTTTAACATTTCACGCAAAGCCATCGTTTCATTGAATCAAATAAGAAGTGGCCATACCTCACTCAACTGTGCCTTGTATAGACTTAATATTGTAAACAGCAATTTATGTGAATGTGGTGTATATATAGATGACATAGAACATACATTTTGGCAATGTAGCAGCTTTGACAAAGAACGATCTGTGATGCTCAAAAAGCTTTATACTCCACTCCATGGATAATATTGCATCTTTATTCTTCCTTCAATGATGTCTATTGGGTAAAGCACGACATTACCGTCATATTCATTGCCTTGGCAGTATTTGTGACTTTTGCTGTGAGTGTATCAATTTATTTAATTAAAAATTTTTCTTAGCTATAAATGAAAACAATTTTATCAAATCCTTTGGCAGATAATTTTTTTTTTTCTTTCTTCAAATATCTTGAGTTTGGTACGTAAAGATGAAACAATCGCTCTAACGGCAGCAAAAAACAAAAATGGATTACACTAAATGGGTGCGAGCCACGTTTACGCTCGTCTTACTCTTTGGATTGCAGAACTTACTATACTGCTTGTGGTTCTGCATCGACAAGACAAAACCTACATTAATTTACTTGCAATCCATTAATTTTAAGTCATCTTTCCGAGTAAGATTATACATACTATGAAATATTAATCAATAAAGATAATGACAATGACAATGATAATAGTTATAAGAATATTGTTTTTCAGGGAACTTTCGTATCTTTTATCTTCTGCTTCTTGAACGACGAAGTCCAAGCAGTTATGAGGAAAAATTTATTTTCGTCAAATAATAATAACAACAATACTAAAAATATCAGACCATCCCATCTCTCTAAAGGATAATTGTCAAAGAGACATCAAAGGAAAAAATTAAAAGTAAAAAACTGGAAAAAAGATAAATAGAAAATTATAGTTCGAGTGTATCTACAATCCGTATAAATTTTTAGGCACGAGTAATATATAAATTAAAATTCAATCTCCAAATGAGTATGAAAATTTGAAAATAGGCTATTACGAACACTTAATTCTTTTACTAGTTGTCCATCATTCTCATTATTTCGTACAATTGTATTTCTACAGATTCAATAGGACTAGTGGATTTTTCTGCACAATTTTTCTGTTGATTAAGGAAATATGTTTATATTTGTTCCCGTAATTCGTAGAACTTATTAATTACATAAAGTATATGTATCGATTTTCTTCGCATTTAGCGCGAAAATTTATTGTAAAATGTACGAGTATACAGTAGGATTTTTTACACGTATTTTTTGTGGATTTTTGTATGGTGTATAGTATGCTTGGTTTTTTTTTTAAACTATGAAATTATACATTTTATTTTTAATGATCATGTACAGCCTATAAACTGCGGCCAAATCAGGTCTCTTTTTTTTCTACTACTGTCTATTTTTACTTGACAATTTTTCAATGGAAAAAGATGATTGCTCATTTAGAAAAGTTATTATGCAAATATATGTATTCTTATCAAGATTTAAAACTGAAGAAAAGGTATTTATGTACTCGTAAATTGATGCAAAAATAATCCTTGTAAAAAAAGTTAAACGTTTAAACGTTAAAAAAAAAAAGCCAAAAGAAATCACGTTAATTACACTAAAAATAACTACAGTTAAAATTTTAATGCTGCATAAAGATTCATACTTTTTTTTCAAAATAACATTGTTCTTTCAGTTTTTTGTTAAAAAATGTATTGTTTATGTTTATTATTTTGTGTACATATTAGATAAAAAAGACTCGAAAATATGTAATTTGAAATTGATATTAAAAGTTAAAATCTGGGCTGGTATTACGAAACAACACTGTAATTATAATTCTTAATATTTACTCTAACGCAATATCCGTACAATTGAGTATAATATAAATCCCCATAAAAAAACTAACTTTTATATAAAGTAAAAGGTAAGGCGAGTTTGATGTGTTTCAAATACATCTAAAATAATCATGTTTACAAAACTAATAACGTTATACAGTAAAAAAAAAGTTATTTTCATAGCAAAAACTATAATATCTCCAAGTGTTTCAGTTAATATGTTTCTAATAATACTTATTTGAAAATATTTGGCGAAATAAAATCTTCAAAAAGTAATAAGATCAACAAAAAATAGTCAATTTTGTTGCCACGTCAAAGAGTTTTTATAAACATGAAATTATTTATGACTAGAATAAATATCTTAATTTAAATATTTAATTAAATAAAAATTTTTTCACAAAATAATTGAACGTTTGAAAAGTGATGAGATCAGTTAAAATTATTCAAGTTTATTGATACATCAAAGAGTTATAATTTACTAAAAATTATTCAGTATTTAAATAAAAATTTTTATAAAAATATCTGAGTGCATTAAAAATTTCACAAAACGAAATGGAAGATTTAGAAAGTAATGAGATGTAAAAGAAAAAGTCAAGTTTTTGACATAACATATATATTGTAATACTTAAATAAGTTATGTATTAATTTTTATAATACTTTTGAGGTACTGAATAACAAATAGTCAAGCCTAATGTTTTATTTTCATTATAAAATCAAAAAATGTCAACATTTGAAAAAGTTAATAAATCTGTATAACTTGCTGGCCCGGGTTTATACTGTTTTTTAGCAAACAATAAAAATAACGTTTAAAAAAAAAAATAATTTTTAATTTATATATAAATATCTGTGATCAGGCATATGATAGAAAAATTAAACTCCATCATTGTTTGGTAAACAAAAACATCTGACGTATCACTAGAAATGTGATTTAAATAACTTTCCGCGTCTGTTAATGCCGTATTCCGATTTATGCACCACCGCGTATCTTTTCAGTAGATGGGCTCAAGTGCATAGCACCCTATTATTTATTGTAGATCGACTTGTAATAATAACGTTTGAAATTCAAAATAGTATTACAAAAATGTTGAGAGATATCATTTTTAATTTAGACCAGTGATAAATGTAAAACAAATTTTAGCAAAATAATGAATATTGCATGTGTGCACATACCTTCTTCAGTTTTAAGGGTATCAAGCAACTCTTTGGAAAAAAGCACATAAAAATATGGAAAATTTTTCGTTTAGAATTTACATCCTTTGCATTGGCATCTTTGTAGTAAAGATATAAATAATTTGTATGCACTCACACACAGTGCACAAAACCTTTTGGTAAAATCATATTTTTCTCTAACGACCCATGAGCATATATATGTACTTAGAAAATGTGTCATTTTGTCAAAATATAAGGCATTTTTGTGAAGCTGCTGTGTTGACGAAATAGTCACCCAATTCATGACAAAAGAAGCTAATGCTTTGAATAATACTTAAATTTCCGATAAAGACTATATTTTTTTTTTACATTCAAACGAAGATTCAACTAATATGTAGGTCCCAGATAAATTTGACCCCCTTCTCCTGCCCATAGGATATTACTTTTGATGAATGCAATGAATAGCTAACAACAAATTTTCTGACACGCTTTCCCGTAAAAATGATGCTTAGATGATTAAAACATATTCATGTTTAAAAAAAAGTATGGAGACGATTAACAGTGCTCAAAATCTGTACGAGACCATTAATTTTTATTTCTTGAGGCATCCATTAGGACAAACATAAGAGATCATTCGAGATTAGTATACTCGCTCTGGGAATCTGCACCATTAGTTATTAATATTACTTCTTTGCAACATTAAAACTACTTTATCTCGAAAAACAGTGTCTAAAGTAAGACTTATGGAATTAACTTGTTCAGAAAAAATAAAAGTAATTCGTTTTTTGCAGAAAAAACTGAAAAATATTTAGAAATTTTGTTTTTTTTTAAGTGATGTCGTATAAAAATTAAATATAAAAATATTTATAGGAGAAAAAAAATTTGGTCATAGATGGGTTTCGACCCCATGTGAGTGCGTTTTTATCAGGAAAAAAAAAAAATAATAAATTGATTACAAAAAAATGTGTGTGCACTCGGTGCATCACAAGGGGTTCGAAGAGGTGAGGTCGTTTACAAAGAGGGGTATAATCTGAGACAAGATTCTCTATACCCCTAGACGGGTCACGTACCATCGGTATCTCCTGGCAACTCAATGTTCAATATGACTAGCGCCTTCATACGCGCTTAACCACTCGACCACCGAGCTCTTGTTTTCCAATTCGTTAAATAGTCCATTTGAAGCTAGCATAGATAAAAAATGCCATTAAGCAAGACACTCGTGAATGTGTTAATTGCTTAGCGTTGTAGTCAATATATCTATATGTCCGACCGACGTTTCTGCAGTCGGTCATATAGATATACACTGGTAATATGTGTATAGTAAACATACCCAGTGGGTCAGTACACTTAAATATATTTAAAAAAAAAAAGATATACTGGTAAGGTGATATTTCATTGTGCTTCATTTTTTTCACCACGAAATTAGAAAACAACATATTTAAAATAAACCACACGAAACAAATATTGCTTTATTTCCTTGAAGAAGACTTCATAGTTAATTTTTATGTTCATTATTGGTAGAACTCACAAGAAGAACACTGAAACATGCGAAAATCACTTTAGTAACGTCAAAATTATAGTCTTAAGACTACATCAGTTATTTATTTAAACAGCAAACCTGTTTTTTGTTTGCTTATTGTTAATAGATACTTACACCCCCCTGATTTGGTGTTATCATACGGAGAATGGCGTCTACTTTGGCTGATATACCTTACAAAAAACGGATCATTAAATGAATTTTGTTGTTTGAAATTCGCGCGAAATTTATAGCTGCAAACACCTACTTTTAATATTTATTACTTGCACATGATTATAGCTACTTTATTATCAATTATAGCTTTTGTATTACGCGCCTCTTTCTTACAATCAAATGTAGTCCCCCTACCCCTGCAGTTGGAGCAACTTCTTTTAACGTTATAAAAGTAAAATATATTCTCAGCAGAATGTTTAGCGCTACTAAAAGCCCTCGAATTTCTTATAATTTACGAGGCTCAAGACGTAATAGGAATTTTCGATTAGTTTGGATTCCTGCCCATTTAGGTATAGTAGAAAATAAAAAAGTTAATAAATTAGCCAAATTAGCAGGGGATAACGGGCCTCCCCTCAATGTTGAAATCCCTGCCACTGATCTTATCACTAGATTTAGAAAGATGTGTCAAAATTATAATGAGTCGAGCTTGTTAGCTATGTTTGAAACTAAAGGCACTTGGTACTACAAATCATTTCACAAACCTAGATTAAAAGCATGGTTCTTTAATTTTAACATTTCACGCCAAGCCATCGTTTCATTGAATCAAATAAGAAGTGGCCATACCTCACTCAACTGTGCCTTGTATAGACTTAATATTGTAAACAGCAATTTATGTGAATGTGGTGTATATATAGATGACATAGAACATACATTTTGGCAATGTAGCAGCTTTGACAAAGAACGATCTGTGATGCTCAAAAAGCTTTATACTCCACTCCATGGATAATATTGCATCTTTATTCTTCCTTCAATGATGTCTATTGGGTAAAGCACGACATTACCGTCATATTCATTGCCTTGGCAGTATTTGTGACTTTTGCTGTGAGTGTATCAATTTATTTAATTAAAAATTTTTCTTAGCTATAAATGAAAACAATTTTATCAAATCCTTTGGCAGATAATTTTTTTTTTCTTTCTTCAAATATCTTGAGTTTGGTACGTAAAGATGAAACAATCGCTCTAACGGCAGCAAAAAACAAAAATGGATTACACTAAATGGGTGCGAGCCACGTTTACGCTCGTCCTACTCTTTGAATTGCAGAACTTACTATACTGCTTGTGGTTCTGCATCGACAAGACAAAACCTACATTAATTTACTTGCAATCCATTAATTTTAAGTCATCTTTCCGAGTAAGATAATACATACTATGAAATATTAATCAATAAAGATAATGACAATGACAATGATAATAGTTATAAGAATATTGTTTTTCAGGGAACTTTCGTATCTTTTATCTTCTGCTTCTTGAACGACGAAGTCCAAGCAGTTATGAGGAAAAATTTATTTTCGTCAAATAATAATAACAACAATACTAAAAATATCAGACCATCCCATCTCTCTAAAGGATAATTGTCAAAGAGACATCAAAGGAAAAAATTAAAAGTAAAAAACTGGAAAAAAGATAAATAGAAAATTATAGTTCGAGTGTATCTACAATCCGTATAAATTTTTAGGCACGAGTAATATATAAATTAAAATTCAATCTCCAAATGAGTATGAAAATTTGAAAATAGGCCATTACGAACACTTAATTCTTTTACTAGTTGTCCATCATTCTCATTATTTCGTACAATTGTATTTCTACAGATTCAATAGGACTAGTGGATTTTTCTGCACAATTTTTCTGTTGATTAAGGAAATATGTTTATATTTGTTCCCGTAATTCGTAGAACTTATTAATTACATAAAGTATATGTATCGATTTTCTTCGCATTTAGCGCGAAAATTTATTGTAAAATGTACGAGTATACAGTAGGATTTTTTACACGTATTTTTTGTGGATTTTTGTATGGTGTATAGTATGCTTGGTTTTTTTTTTAAACTATGAAATTATACATTTTATTTTTAATGATCATGTACAGCCTATAAACTGCGGCCAAATCAGGTCTCTTTTTTTTCTACTACTGTCTATTTTTACTTGACAATTTTTCAATGGAAAAAGATGATTGCTCATTTAGAAAAGTTATTATGCAAATATATGTATTCTTATCAAGATTTAAAACTGAAGAAAAGGTATTTATGTACTCGTAAATTGATGCAAAAATAATCCTTGTAAAAAAAGTTAAACGTTTAAACGTTAAAAAAAAAAAGCCAAAAGAAATCACGTTAATTACACTAAAAATAACTACAGTTAAAATTTTGATGCTGCATAAAGATTCATACTTTTTTTTAAAATAACATTGTTCTTTCAGTTTTTTGTTAAAAAAATGTATTGTTTATGTTTATTATTTTGTGTACATATTAGATAAAAAAGACTCGAAAATATGTAATTTGAAATTGATATTAAAAGTTAAAATCTGGGCTGGTATTACGAAACAACACTGTAATTATAATTCTTAATATTTACTCTAACGCAATATCCGTACAATTGAGTATAATATAAATCCCCATAAAAAACTAACTTTTATATAAAGTAAAAGGTAAGGCGAGTTTGATGTGTTTCAAATACATCTAAAATAATCATGTTTACAAAACTAATAACGTTATACAGTAAAAAAAAAGTTATTTTCATAGCAAAGACTATAATATCTCCAAGTGTTTCAGTTAATATGTTTCTAATAATACTTATTTGAAAATATTTGGCGAAATAAAATATTCAAAAAGTAATAAGATCAACAAAAAATAGTCAATTTTGTTGCCACGTCAAAGAGTTTTTATAAACATGAAATTATTTATGACTAGAATAAATATCTTAATTTAAATATTTAATTAAATAAAAATTTTTTCACAAAATAATTGAACGTTTAAAAAGTGATGAGATCAGTTAAAATTATCCAAGTTTATTGATACATCAAAGAGTTATAATTTACTAAAAATTATTCAGTATTTAAATAAAAATTTTTATAAAAATATCTGAGTGCATTAAAAATTTCACAAAACGAAATGGAAGATTTAGAAAGAAATGAGATGTAAAAGAAAAAGTCAAGTTTTTGACATAACATATATATTGTAATACTTAAATAAGTTATGTATTAATTTTTATAATACTTTTGAGGTACTGAATAACAAATAGTCAAGCCTAATGTTTTATTTTCATTATAAAATCAAAAAATGTCAACATTTGAAAAAGTTAATAAATCTGTATAACTTGCTGGCCCGGGTTTATACTGTTTTTTAGCAAACAATAAAAATAACGTTTAAAAAAAAAAATAATTTTTAATTTATATATAAATATCTGTGATCAGGCATATGATAGAAAAATTAAACTCCATCATTGTTTGGTAAACCAAAACATCTGACGTATCACTAGAAATGTGATTTAAATAACTTTCCGCGTCTGTTAATGCCGTATTCCGATTTATGCACCACCGCGTATCTTTTCAGTAGATGGGCTCAAGTGCATAGCACCCTATTATTTATTGTAGATCGACTTGTAATAATAACGTTTGAAATTCAAAATAGTATTACAAAAATGTTGAGAGATATCATTTTTAATTTAGACCAGTGATAAATGTAAAACAAATTTTAGCAAAATAATGAATATTGCATGTGTGCACATACCTTCTTCAGTTTTAAGGGTATCAAGCAACTCTTTGGAAAAAAGCACATAAAAATATGGAAAATTTTTCGTTTAGAATTTACATCCTTTGCATTGGCATCTTTGTAGTAAAGATATAAATAATTTGTATGCACTCACACACAGTGCACAAAACCTTTTGGTAAAATCATATTTTTCTCTAACGACCCATGAGCATATATATGTACTTAGAAAATGTGTCATTTTGTCAAAATATAAGGCATTTTTGTGAAGCTGCTGTCTTGACGAAATAGTCACCCAATTCATGACAAAAGAAGCTAATGCTTTGAATAATACTTAAATTTCCGATGAAGACTATATTTTTTTTTTACATTCAAACGAAGATTCAACTAATATGTAGGTCCCAGATAAATTTGACCCCCTTCTCCTGCCCATAGGATATTACTTTTGATGAATGCAATGAATAGCTAACAACAAATTTTCTGACACGCTTTCCCGTAAAAATGATGCTTAGATGATTAAAACATATTCATGTTTAAAAAAAAGTATGGAGACGATTAACAGTGCTCAAAATCTGTACGAGACCATTAATTTTTATTTCTTGAGGCATCCATTAGGACAAACATAAGAGATCATTCGAGATTAGTATACTCGCTCTGGGAATCTGCACCATTAGTTATTAATATTACTTCTTTGCAACATTAAAACTACTTTATCTCGAAAAACAGTGTCTAAAGTAAGACTTATGGAATTAACTTGTTCAGAAAAAATAAAAGTAATTCGTTTTTTGCAGAAAAAACTGAAAAATATTTAGAAATTTTGTTTTTTTTTAAGTGATGTCGTATAAAAATTAAATATAAAAATATTTATAGGAGAAAAAAAATTTGGTCATAGATGGGTTTCGACCCCATGTGAGTGCGTTTTTATCAGGAAAAAAAAAAAAAATAATAAATTGATTACAAAAAAATGTGTGTGCACTCGGTGCATCACAAGGGGTTCGAAGAGGTGAGGTCGTTCACAAAGAGGGGTATAATCTGAGACAAGATTCTCTATACCCCTAGACGGGTCACGTACCATCGGTATCTCCTGGCAACTCAATGTTCAATATGACTAGCGCCTTCATACGCGCTTAACCACTCGACCACCGAGCTCTTGTTTTCCAATTCGTTAAATAGTCCATTTGAAGCTAGCATAGATAAAAAATGCCATTAAGCAAGACACTCGTGAATGTGTTAATTGCTTAGCGTTGTAGTCAATATATCTATATGTCCGACCGACGTTTCTGCAGTCGGTCATATAGATATACACTGGTAATATGTGTATAGTAAACATACCCAGTGGGTCAGTACACTTAAATATATTAAAAAAAAAAAAGATATACTGGTAAGGTGATATTTCATTGTGCTTCATTTTTTTCACCACGAAATTAGAAAACAACATATTTAAAATAAACCACACGAAACAAATATTGCTTTATTTCCTTGAAGAAGACTTCATAGTTAATTTTTATGTTCATTATTGGTAGAACTTACAAGAAGAACACTGAAACATGCGAAAATCACTTTAGTAACGTCAAAATTATAGTCTTAAGACTACATCAGTTATTTATTTAAACAGCAAACCTGTTTTTTGTTTGCTTATTGTTAATAGATACTTACACCCCCCTGATTTGGTGTTATCATACGGAGAATGGCGTCTACTTTGGCTGATATACCTTACAAAAAACGGATCATTAAATGAATTTTGTTGTTTGAAATTCGCGCGAAATTTATAGCTGCAAACACCTACTTTTAATATTTATTACTTGCACATGATTATAGCTACTTTATTATCAATTATAGCTTTTGTATTACGCGCCTCTTTCTTACAATCAAATGTAGTCCCCCTACCCCTGCAGTTGGAGCAACTTCTTTTAACGTTATAAAAGTAAAATATATTCTCAGCAGAATGTTTAGCGCTACTAAAAGCCCTCGAATTTCTTATAATTTACGAGGCTCAAGACGTAATAGGAATTTTCGATTAGTTTGGATTCCTGCCCATTTAGGTATAGTAGAAAATAAAAAAGTTAATAAATTAGCCAAATTAGCAGGGGATAACGGGCCTTCCCTCAATGTTGAAATCCCTGCCACTGATCTTATCACTAGATTTAGAAAGATGTGTCAAAATTATAATGAGTCGAGCTTGTTAGCTATGTTTGAAACTAAAGGCACTTGGTACTACAAATCATTTCACAAACCTAGATTAAAAGCATGGTTCTTTAATTTTAACATTTCACGCAAAGCCATCGTTTCATTGAATCAAATAAGAAGTGGCCATACCTCACTCAACTGTGCCTTGTATAGACTTAATATTGTAAACAGCAATTTATGTGAATGTGGTGTATATATAGATGACATAGAACATACATTTTGGCAATGTAGCAGCTTTGACAAAGAACGATCTGTGATGCTCAAAAAGCTTTATACTCCACTCCATGGATAATATTGCATCTTTATTCTTCCTTCAATGATGTCTATTGGGTAAAGCACGACATTACCGTCATATTCATTGCCTTGGCAGTATTTGTGACTTTTGCTGTGAGTGTATCAATTTATTTAATTAAAAATTTTTCTTAGCTATAAATGAAAACAATTTTATCAAATCCTTTGGCAGATAATTTTTTTTTTCTTTCTTCAAATATCTTGAGTTTGGTACGTAAAGATGAAACAATCGCTCTAACGGCAGCAAAAAACAAAAATGGATTACACTAAATGGGTGCGAGCCACGTTTACGCTCGTCCTACTCTTTGAATTGCAGAACTTACTATACTGCTTGTGGTTCTGCATCGACAAGACAAAACCTACATTAATTTACTTGCAATCCATTAATTTTAAGTCATCTTTCCGAGTAAGATAATACATACTATGAAATATTAATCAATAAAGATAATGACAATGACAATGATAATAGTTATAAGAATATTGTTTTTCAGGGAACTTTCGTATCTTTTATCTTCTGCTTCTTGAACGACGAAGTCCAAGCAGTTATGAGGAAAAATTTATTTTCGTCAAATAATAATAACAACAATACTAAAAATATCAGACCATCCCATCTCTCTAAAGGATAATTGTCAAAGAGACATCAAAGGAAAAAATTAAAAGTAAAAAACTGGAAAAAAGATAAATAGAAAATTATAGTTCGAGTGTATCTACAATCCGTATAAATTTTTAGGCACGAGTAATATATAAATTAAAATTCAATCTCCAAATGAGTATGAAAATTTGAAAATAGGCCATTACGAACACTTAATTCTTTTACTAGTTGTCCATCATTCTCATTATTTCGTACAATTGTATTTCTACAGATTCAATAGGACTAGTGGATTTTTCTGCACAATTTTTCTGTTGATTAAGGAAATATGTTTATATTTGTTCCCGTAATTCGTAGAACTTATTAATTACATAAAGTATATGTATCGATTTTCTTCGCATTTAGCGCGAAAATTTATTGTAAAATGTACGAGTATACAGTAGGATTTTTTACACGTATTTTTTGTGGATTTTTGTATGGTGTATAGTATGCTTGGTTTTTTTTTTAAACTATGAAATTATACATTTTATTTTTAATGATCATGTACAGCCTATAAACTGCGGCCAAATCAGGTCTCTTTTTTTTCTACTACTGTCTATTTTTACTTGACAATTTTTCAATGGAAAAAGATGATTGCTCATTTAGAAAAGTTATTATGCAAATATATGTATTCTTATCAAGATTTAAAACTGAAGAAAAGGTATTTATGTACTCGTAAATTGATGCAAAAATAATCCTTGTAAAAAAAGTTAAACGTTTAAACGTTAAAAAAAAAAAGCCAAAAGAAATCACGTTAATTACACTAAAAATAACTACAGTTAAAATTTTGATGCTGCATAAAGATTCATACTTTTTTTTAAAATAACATTGTTCTTTCAGTTTTTTGTTAAAAAAATGTATTGTTTATGTTTATTATTTTGTGTACATATTAGATAAAAAAGACTCGAAAATATGTAATTTGTAATTGATATTAAAAGTTAAAATCTGGGCTGGTATTACGAAACAACACTGTAATTATAATTCTTAATATTTACTCTAACGCAATATCCGTACAATTGAGTATAATATAAATCCCCATAAAAAAACTAACTTTTATATAAAGTAAAAGGTAAGGCGAGTTTGATGTGTTTCAAATACATCTAAAATAATCATGTTTACAAAACTAATAACGTTATACAGTAAAAAAAAAGTTATTTTCATAGCAAAGACTATAATATCTCCAAGTGTTTCAGTTAATATGTTTCTAATAATACTTATTTGAAAATATTTGGCGAAATAAAATATTCAAAAAGTAATAAGATTAACAAAAAATAGTCAATTTTGTTGCCACGTCAAAGAGTTTTTATAAACATGAAATTATTTATGACTAGAATAAATATCTTAATTTAAATATTTAATTAAATAAAAATTTTTTCACAAAATAATTGAACGTTTGAAAAGTGATGAGATCAGTTAAAATTGTTCAAGTTTATTGATACATCAAAGAGTTATAATTTACTAAAAATTATTCAGTATTTAAATAAAAATTTTTATAAAAATATCTAAGTGCATTAAAAATTTCACAAAACGAAATGGAAGATTTAGAAAGTAATGAGATGTAAAAGAAAAAGTCAAGTTTTTGACATAACATATATATTGTAATACTTAAATAAGTTATGTATTAATTTTTATAATACTTTTGAGGTACTGAATAACAAATAGTCAAGCCTAATGTTTTAAATTTATTATAAAATCAAAAAATGTCAACATTTGAAAAAGTTAATAAATCTGTATAACTTGCTGGCCCGGGTTTATACTGTTTTTTAGCAAACAATAAAAATAACGTTTAGAAAAAAAAATAATTTTTAATTTATATATAAATATCTGTGATCAGGCATATGATAGAAAAATTAAACTCCATCATTGTTTGGTAAACCAAAACATCTGACGTATCACTAGAAATGTGATTTAAATAACTTTCCGCGTCTGTTAATGCCGTATTCCGATTTATGCACCACCGCGTATCTTTTCAGTAGATGGGCTCAAGTGCATAGCACCCTATTATTTATTGTAGATCGACTTGTAATAATAACGTTTGAAATTCAAAATAGTATTACAAAAATGTTGAGAGATATCATTTTTAATTTAGACCAGTGATAAATGTAAAACAAATTTTAGCAAAATAATGAATATTGCATGTGTGCACATATCTTCTTCAGTTTTAAGGGTATCAAGCAACTCTTTGGAAAAAAGCACATAAAAATATGGAAAATTTTTCGTTTAGAATTTACATCCTTTGCATTGGCATCTTTGTAGTAAAGATATAAATAATTTGTATGCACTCACACACAGTGCACAAAACCTTTTGGTAAAATCATATTTTTCTCTAACGACCCATGAGCATATATATGTACTTAGAAAATGTGTCATTTTGTCAAAATATAAGGCATTTTTGTGAAGCTGCTGTGTTGACGAAATAGTCACCCAATTCATGACAAAAGAAGCTAATGCTTTGAATAATACTTAAATTTCCGATAAAGACTATATTTTTTTTTTACATTCAAACGAAGATTCAACTAATATGTAGGTCCCAGATAAATTTGACCCCCTTCTCCTGCCCATAGGATATTACTTTTGATGAATGCAATGAATAGCTAACAACAAATTTTCTGACACGCTTTCCCGTAAAAATGATGCTTAGATGATTAAAACATATTCATGTTTAAAAAAAAGTATGGAGACGATTAACAGTGCTCAAAATCTGTACGAGACCATTAATTTTTATTTCTTGAGGCATCCATTAGGACAAACATAAGAGATCATTCGAGATTAGTATACTCGCTCTGGGAATCTGCACCATTAGTTATTAATATTACTTCTTTGCAACATTAAAACTACTTTATCTCGAAAAACAGTGTCTAAAGTAAGACTTATGGAATTAACTTGTTCAGAAAAAATAAAAGTAATTCGTTTTTTGCAGAAAAAACTGAAAAATATTTAGAAATTTTGTTTTTTTTTAAGTGATGTCGTATAAAAATTAAATATAAAAATATTTATAGGAGAAAAAAAATTTGGTCATAGATGGGTTTCGACCCCATGTGAGTGCGTTTTTATCAGGAAAAAAAAAAAAATAATAAATTGATTACAAAAAAATGTGTGTGCACTCGGTGCATCACAAGGGGTTCGAAGAGGTGAGGTCGTTTACAAAGAGGGGTATAATCTGAGACAAGATTCTCTATACCCCTAGACGGGTCACGTACCATCGGTATCTCCTGGCAACTCAATGTTCAATATGACTAGCGCCTTCATACGCGCTTAACCACTCGACCACCGAGCTCTTGTTTTCCAATTCGTTAAATAGTCCATTTGAAGCTAGCATAGATAAAAAATGCCATTAAGCAAGACACTCGTGAATGTGTTAATTGCTTAGCGTTGTAGTCAATATATCTATATGTCCGACCGACGTTTCTGCAGTCGGTCATATAGATATACACTGGTAATATGTGTATAGTAAACATACCCAGTGGGTCAGTACACTTAAATATATTTAAAAAAAAAAAGATATACTGGTAAGGTGATATTTCATTGTGCTTCATTTTTTTCACCACGAAATTAGAAAACAACATATTTAAAATAAACCACACGAAACAAATATTGCTTTATTTCCTTGAAGAAGACTTCATAGTTAATTTTTATGTTCATTATTGGTAGAACTTACAAGAAGAACACTGAAACATGCGAAAATCACTTTAGTAACGTCAAAATTATAGTCTTAAGACTACATCAGTTATTTATTTAAACAGCAAACCTGTTTTTTGTTTGCTTATTGTTAATAGATACTTACACCCCCCTGATTTGGTGTTATCATACGGAGAATGGCGTCTACTTTGGCTGATATACCTTACAAAAAACGGATCATTAAATGAATTTTGTTGTTTGAAATTCGCGCGAAATTTATAGCTGCAAACACCTACTTTTAATATTTATTACTTGCACATGATTATAGCTACTTTATTATCAATTATAGCTTTTGTATTACGCGCCTCTTTCTTACAATCAAATGTAGTCCCCCTACCCCTGCAGTTGGAGCAACTTCTTTTAACGTTATAAAAGTAAAATATATTCTCAGCAGAATGTTTAGCGCTACTAAAAGCCCTCGAATTTCTTATAATTTACGAGGCTCAAGACGTAATAGGAATTTTCGATTAGTTTGGATTCCTGCCCATTTAGGTATAGTAGAAAATAAAAAAGTTAATAAATTAGCCAAATTAGCAGGGGATAACGGGCCTCCCCTCAATGTTGAAATCCCTGCCACTGATCTTATCACTAGATTTAGAAAGATGTGTCAAAATTATAATGAGTCGAGCTTGTTAGCTATGTTTGAAACTAAAGGCACTTGGTACTACAAATCATTTCACAAACCTAGATTAAAAGCATGGTTCTTTAATTTTAACATTTCACGCAAAGCCATCGTTTCATTGAATCAAATAAGAAGTGGCCATACCTCACTCAACTGTGCCTTGTATAGACTTAATATTGTAAACAGCAATTTATGTGAATGTGGTGTATATATAGATGACATAGAACATACATTTTGGCAATGTAGCAGCTTTGACAAAGAACGATCTGTGATGCTCAAAAAGCTTTATACTCCACTCCATGGATAATATTGCATCTTTATTCTTCCTTCAATGATGTCTATTGGGTAAAGCACGACATTACCGTCATATTCATTGCCTTGGCAGTATTTGTGACTTTTGCTGTGAGTGTATCAATTTATTTAATTAAAAATTTTTCTTAGCTATAAATGAAAACAATTTTATCAAATCCTTTGGCAGATAATTTTTTTTTTTCTTTCTTCAAATATCTTGAGTTTGGTACGTAAAGATGAAACAATCGCTCTAACGGCAGCAAAAAACAAAAATGGATTACACTAAATGGGTGCGAGCCACGTTTACGCTCGTCTTACTCTTTGGATTGCAGAACTTACTATACTGCTTGTGGTTCTGCATCGACAAGACAAAACCTACATCAATTTACTTGCAATCCATTAATTTTAAGTCATCTTTCCGAGTAAGATTATACATACTATGAAATATTAATCAATAAAGATAATGACAATGACAATGATAATAGTTATAAGAATATTGTTTTTCAGGGAACTTTCGTATCTTTTATCTTCTGCTTCTTGAACGACGAAGTCCAAGCAGTTATGAGGAAAAATTTATTTTCGTCAAATAATAATAACAACAATACTAAAAATATCAGACCATCCCATCTCTCTAAAGGATAATTGTCAAAGAGACATCAAAGGAAAAAATTAAAAGTAAAAAACTGGAAAAAAGATAAATAGAAAATTATAGTTCGAGTGTATCTACAATCCGTATAAATTTTTAGGCACGAGTAATATATAAATTAAAATTCAATCTCCAAATGAGTATGAAAATTTGAAAATAGGCCATTACGAACACTTAATTCTTTTACTAGTTGTCCATCATTCTCATTATTTCGTACAATTGTATTTCTACAGATTCAATAGGACTAGTGGATTTTTCTGCACAATTTTTCTGTTGATTAAGGAAATATGTTTATATTTGTTCCCGTAATTCGTAGAACTTATTAATTACATAAAGTATATGTATCGATTTTCTTCGCATTTAGCGCGAAAATTTATTGTAAAATGTACGAGTATACAGTAGGATTTTTTACACGTATTTTTTGTGGATTTTTGTATGGTGTATAGTATGCTTGGTTTTTTTTTTAAACTATGAAATTATACATTTTATTTTTAATGATCATGTACAGCCTATAAACTGCGGCCAAATCAGGTCTCTTTTTTTTCTACTACTGTCTATTTTTACTTGACAATTTTTCAATGGAAAAAGATGATTGCTCATTTAGAAAAGTTATTATGCAAATATATGTATTCTTATCAAGATTTAAAACTGAAGAAAAGGTATTTATGTACTCGTAAATTGATGCAAAAATAATCCTTGTAAAAAAAGTTAAACGTTTAAACGTTAAAAAAAAAAAGCCAAAAGAAATCACGTAAATTACACTAAAAATAACTACAGTTAAAATTTTGATGCTGCATAAAGATTCATACTTTTTTTTAAAATAACATTGTTCTTTCAGTTTTTTGTTAAAAAAATGTATTGTTTATGTTTATTATTTTGTGTACATATTAGATAAAAAAGACTCGAAAATATGTAATTTGTAATTGATATTAAAAGTTAAAATCTGGGCTGGTATTACGAAACAACACTGTAATTATAATTCTTAATATTTACTCTAACGCAATATCCGTACAATTGAGTATAATATAAATCCCCATAAAAAAACTAACTTTTATATAAAGTAAAAGGTAAGGCGAGTTTGATGTGTTTCAAATACATCTAAAATAATCATGTTTACAAAACTAATAACGTTATACAGTAAAAAAAAAGTTATTTTCATAGCAAAGACTATAATATCTCCAAGTGTTTCAGTTAATATGTTTCTAATAATACTTATTTGAAAATATTTGGCGAAATAAAATATTCAAAAAGTAATAAGATTAACAAAAAATAGTCAATTTTGTTGCCACGTCAAAGAGTTTTTATAAACATGAAATTATTTATGACTAGAATAAATATCTTAATTTAAATATTTAATTAAATAAAAATTTTTTCACAAAATAATTGAACGTTTGAAAAGTGATGAGATCAGTTAAAATTGTTCAAGTTTATTGATACATCAAAGAGTTATAATTTACTAAAAATTATTCAGTATTTAAATAAAAATTTTTATAAAAATATCTGAGTGCATTAAAAATTTCACAAAACAAAATGGAAGATTTAGAAAGTAATGAGATGTAAAAGAAAAAGTCAAGTTTTTGACATAACATATATATTGTAATACTTAAATAAGTTATGTATTAATTTTTATAATACTTTTGAGGTACTGAATAACAAATAGTCAAGCCTAATGTTTTATTTTCATTATAAAATCAAAAAATGTCAACATTTGAAAAAGTTAATAAATCTGTATAACTTGCTGGCCCGGGTTTATACTGTTTTTTAGCAAACAATAAAAATAACGTTTAGAAAAAAAAATAATTTTTAATTTATATATAAATATCTGTGATCAGGCATATGATAGAAAAATTAAACTCCATCATTGTTTGGTAAACCAAAACATCTGACGTATCACTAGAAATGTGATTTAAATAACTTTCCGCGTCTGTTAATGCCGTATTCCGATTTATGCACCACCGCGTATCTTTTCAGTAGATGGGCTCAAGTGCATAGCACCCTATTATTTATTGTAGATCGACTTGTAATAATAACGTTTGAAATTCAAAATAGTATTACAAAAATGTTGAGAGATATCATTTTTAATTTAGACCAGTGATAAATGTAAAACAAATTTTAGCAAAATAATGAATATTGCATGTGTGCACATATCTTCTTCAGTTTTAAGGGTATCAAGCAACTCTTTGGAAAAAAGCACATAAAAATATGGAAAATTTTTCGTTTAGAATTTACATCCTTTGCATTGGCATCTTTGTAGTAAAGATATAAATAATTTGTATGCACTCACACACAGTGCACAAAACCTTTTGGTAAAATCATATTTTTCTCTAACGACCCATGAGCATATATATGTACTTAGAAAATGTGTCATTTTGTCAAAATATAAGGCATTTTTGTGAAGCTGCTGTGTTGACGAAATAGTCACCCAATTCATGACAAAAGAAGCTAATGCTTTGAATAATACTTAAATTTCCGATAAAGACTATATTTTTTTTTTACATTCAAACGAAGATTCAACTAATATGTAGGTCCCAGATAAATTTGACCCCCTTCTCCTGCCCATAGGATATTACTTTTGATGAATGCAATGAATAGCTAACAACAAATTTTCTGACACGCTTTCCCGTAAAAATGATGCTTAGATGATTAAAACATATTCATGTTTAAAAAAAAGTATGGAGACGATTAACAGTGCTCAAAATCTGTACGAGACCATTAATTTTTATTTCTTGAGGCATCCATTAGGACAAACATAAGAGATCATTCGAGATTAGTATACTCGCTCTGGGAATCTGCACCATTAGTTATTAATATTACTTCTTTGCAACATTAAAACTACTTTATCTCGAAAAACAGTGTCTAAAGTAAGACTTATGGAATTAACTTGTTCAGAAAAAATAAAAGTAATTCGTTTTTTGCAGAAAAAACTGAAAAATATTTAGAAATTTTGTTTTTTTTTAAGTGATGTCGTATAAAAATTAAATATAAAAATATTTATAGGAGAAAAAAAATTTGGTCATAGATGGGTTTCGACCCCATGTGAGTGCGTTTTTATCAGGAAAAAAAAAAAAATAATAAATTGATTACAAAAAAATGTGTGTGCACTCGGTGCATCACAAGGGGTTCGAAGAGGTGAGGTCGTTCACAAAGAGGGGTATAATCTGAGACAAGATTCTCTATACCCCTAGACGGGTCACGTACCATCGGTATCTCCTGGCAACTCAATGTTCAATATGACTAGCGCCTTCATACGCGCTTAACCACTCGACCACCGAGCTCTTGTTTTCCAATTCGTTAAATAGTCCATTTGAAGCTAGCATAGATAAAAAATGCCATTAAGCAAGACACTCGTGAATGTGTTAATTGCTTAGCGTTGTAGTCAATATATCTATATGTCCGACCGACGTTTCTGCAGTCGGTCATATAGATATACACTGGTAATATGTGTATAGTAAACATACCCAGTGGGTCAGTACACTTAAATATATTAAAAAAAAAAAAGATATACTGGTAAGGTGATATTTCATTGTGCTTCATTTTTTTCACCACGAAATTAGAAAACAACATATTTAAAATAAACCACACGAAACAAATATTGCTTTATTTCCTTGAAGAAGACTTCATAGTTAATTTTTATGTTCATTATTGGTAGAACTTACAAGAAGAACACTGAAACATGCGAAAATCACTTTAGTAACGTCAAAATTATAGTCTTAAGACTACATCAGTTATTTATTTAAACAGCAAACCTGTTTTTTGTTTGCTTATTGTTAATAGATACTTACACCCCCCTGATTTGGTGTTATCATACGGAGAATGGCGTCTACTTTGGCTGATATACCTTACAAAAAACGGATCATTAAATGAATTTTGTTGTTTGAAATTCGCGCGAAATTTATAGCTGCAAACACCTACTTTTAATATTTATTACTTGCACATGATTATAGCTACTTTATTATCAATTATAGCTTTTGTATTACGCGCCTCTTTCTTACAATCAAATGTAGTCCCCCTACCCCTGCAGTTGGAGCAACTTCTTTTAACGTTATAAAAGTAAAATATATTCTCAGCAGAATGTTTAGCGCTACTAAAAGCCCTCGAATTTCTTATAATTTACGAGGCTCAAGACGTAATAGGAATTTTCGATTAGTTTGGATTCCTGCCCATTTAGGTATAGTAGAAAATAAAAAAGTTAATAAATTAGCCAAATTAGCAGGGGATAACGGGCCTCCCCTCAATGTTGAAATCCCTGCCACTGATCTTATCACTAGATTTAGAAAGATGTGTCAAAATTATAATGAGTCGAGCTTGTTAGCTATGTTTGAAACTAAAGGCACTTGGTACTACAAATCATTTCACAAACCTAGATTAAAAGCATGGTTCTTTAATTTTAACATTTCACGCAAAGCCATCGTTTCATTGAATCAAATAAGAAGTGGCCATACCTCACTCAACTGTGCCTTGTATAGACTTAATATTGTAAACAGCAATTTATGTGAATGTGGTGTATATATAGATGACATAGAACATACATTTTGGCAATGTAGCAGCTTTGACAAAGAACGATCTGTGATGCTCAAAAAGCTTTATACTCCACTCCATGGATAATATTGCATCTTTATTCTTCCTTCAATGATGTCTATTGGGTAAAGCACGACATTACCGTCATATTCATTGCCTTGGCAGTATTTGTGACTTTTGCTGTGAGTGTATCAATTTATTTAATTAAAAATTTTTCTTAGCTATAAATGAAAACAATTTTATCAAATCCTTTGGCAGATAATTTTTTTTTTTCTTTCTTCAAATATCTTGAGTTTGGTACGTAAAGATGAAACAATCGCTCTAACGGCAGCAAAAAACAAAAATGGATTACACTAAATGGGTGCGAGCCACGTTTACGCTCGTCTTACTCTTTGGATTGCAGAACTTACTATACTGCTTGTGGTTCTGCATCGACAAGACAAAACCTACATTAATTTACTTGCAATCCATTAATTTTAAGTCATCTTTCCGAGTAAGATTATACATACTATGAAATATTAATCAATAAAGATAATGACAATGACAATGATAATAGTTATAAGAATATTGTTTTTCAGGGAACTTTCGTATCTTTTATCTTCTGCTTCTTGAACGACGAAGTCCAAGCAGTTATGAGGAAAAATTTATTTTCGTCAAATAATAATAACAACAATACTAAAAATATCAGACCATCCCATCTCTCTAAAGGATAATTGTCAAAGAGACATCAAAGGAAAAAATTAAAAGTAAAAAACTGGAAAAAAGATAAATAGAAAATTATAGTTCGAGTGTATCTACAATCCGTATAAATTTTTAGGCACGAGTAATATATAAATTAAAATTCAATCTCCAAATGAGTATGAAAATTTGAAAATAGGCCATTACGAACACTTAATTCTTTTACTAGTTGTCCATCATTCTCATTATTTCGTACAATTGTATTTCTACAGATTCAATAGGACTAGTGGATTTTTCTGCACAATTTTTCTGTTGATTAAGGAAATATGTTTATATTTGTTCCCGTAATTCGTAGAACTTATTAATTACATAAAGTATATGTATCGATTTTCTTCGCATTTAGCGCGAAAATTTATTGTAAAATGTACGAGTATACAGTAGGATTTTTTACACGTATTTTTTGTGGATTTTTGTATGGTGTATAGTATGCTTGGTTTTTTTTTTAAACTATGAAATTATACATTTTATTTTTAATGATCATGTACAGCCTATAAACTGCGGCCAAATCAGGTCTCTTTTTTTTCTACTACTGTCTATTTTTACTTGACAATTTTTCAATGGAAAAAGATGATTGCTCATTTAGAAAAGTTATTATGCAAATATATGTATTCTTATCAAGATTTAAAACTGAAGAAAAGGTATTTATGTACTCGTAAATTAATGCAAAAATAATCCTTGTAAAAAAAGTTAAACGTTTAAACGTTAAAAAAAAAAAGCCAAAAGAAATCACGTTAATTACACTAAAAATAACTACAGTTAAAATTTTGATGCTGCATAAAGATTCATACTTTTTTTTAAAATAACATTGTTCTTTCAGTTTTTTGTTAAAAAAATGTATTGTTTATGTTTATTATTTTGTGTACATATTAGATAAAAAAGACTCGAAAATATGTAATTTGAAATTGATATTAAAAGTTAAAATCTGGGCTGGTATTACGAAACAACACTGTAATTATAATTCTTAATATTTACTCTAACGCAATATCCGTACAATTGAGTATAATATAAATCCCCATAAAAAAACTAACTTTTATATAAAGTAAAAGGTAAGGCGAGTTTGATGTGTTTCAAATACATCTAAAATAATCATGTTTACAAAACTAATAACGTTATACAGTAAAAAAAAAGTTATTTTCATAGCAAAGACTATAATATCTCCAAGTGTTTCAGTTAATATGTTTCTAATAATACTTATTTGAAAATATTTGGCGAAATAAAATATTCAAAAAGTAATAAGATTAACAAAAAATAGTCAATTTTGTTGCCACGTCAAAGAGTTTTTATAAACATGAAATTATTTATGACTAGAATAAATATCTTAATTTAAATATTTAATTAAATAAAAATTTTTTCACAAAATAATTGAACGTTTGAAAAGTGATGAGATCAGTTAAAATTATTCAAGTTTATTGATACATCAAAGAGTTATAATTTACTAAAAATTATTCAGTATTTAAATAAAAATTTTTATAAAAATATCTGAGTGCATTAAAAATTTCACAAAACGAAATGGAAGATTTAGAAAGTAATGAGATGTAAAAGAAAAAGTCAAGTTTTTGACATAACATATATATTGTAATACTTAAATAAGTTATGTATTAATTTTTATAATACTTTTGAGGTACTGAATAACAAATAGTCAAGCCTAATGTTTTATTTTCATTATAAAATCAAAAAATGTCAACATTTGAAAAAGTTAATAAATCTGTATAACTTGCTGGCCCGGGTTTATACTGTTTTTTAGCAAACAATAAAAATAACGTTTAGAAAAAAAAATAATTTTTAATTTATATATAAATATCTGTGATCAGGCATATGATAGAAAAATTAAACTCCATCATTGTTTGGTAAACCAAAACATCTGACGTATCACTAGAAATGTGATTTAAATAACTTTCCGCGTCTGTTAATGCCGTATTCCGATTTATGCACCACCGCGTATCTTTTCAGTAGATGTGCTCAAGTGCATAGCACCCTATTATTTATTGTAGATCGACTTGCAATAATAACGTTTGAAATTCAAAATAGTATTACAAAAATGTTGAGAGATATCATTTTTAATTTAGACCAGTGATAAATGTAAAACAAATTTTAGCAAAATAATGAATATTGCATGTGTGCACATATCTTCTTCAGTTTTAAGGGTATCAAGCAACTCTTTGGAAAAAAGCACATAAAAATATGGAAAATTTTTCGTTTAGAATTTACATCCTTTGCATTGGCATCTTTGTAGTAAAGATATAAATAATTTGTATGCACTCACACACAGTGCACAAAACCTTTTGGTAAAATCATATTTTTCTCTAACGACCCATGAGCATATATATGTACTTAGAAAATGTGTCATTTTGTCAAAATATAAGGCATTTTTGTGAAGCTGCTGTGTTGACGAAATAGTCACCCAATTCATGACAAAAGAAGCTAATGCTTTGAATAATACTTAAATTTCCGATAAAGACTATATTTTTTTTTTACATTCAAACGAAGATACAACTAATATGTAGGTCCCAGATAAATTTGACCCCCTTCTCCTGCCCACAGGATATTACTTTTGATGAATGCAATGAATAGCTAACAACAAATTTTCTTACACGCTTTCCCGTAAAAATGATGCTTAGATGATTAAAAAATATTCATGTTTAAAAAAAAGTATAGAGACGATTAACAGTGCTCATAATCTGTACTAGACCATTAATTTTTATTTCTTGAGGCATCCATTAGGACAAACATAAGAGATCTTTCGAGATTAGTATTCTCGCTCTGGGAATCTGCACTATTAGTTATTAATATTACTTCTTTGCAACATTAAAACTACTTTATCTCGAAAAAGAGTATCTAAAGTAAGACTTATGGAATTTACTTGTTCAGAAAAAATAAAAGTAATTCGTTTTTTGCAGAAAAAACTGAAAAATATTTAGAAATTTTGTTTTTTTTTAAGTGATGTCGTATAAAAATTAAATATAAAAATATTTATCGGAGAAAAAAATTTTGGTCATAGATGGGTTTCGACCCCATGTGAGTGCGTTTTTATCAGGAAAAAAAAAAAATAATAAATTGATTACAAAAAAATGTGTGTGCACTCGGTGCATCACAATGGGTTCGAAGAGGTGAGGTCGTTCGCAAAGAGGGGTATAATCTGAGACAAGATTCTCTATACCCCTAGACGGGTCACGTACCATCGGTATCTCCTGGCAACTCAATGTTCAATATGACTAGCGCCTTCATACGCGCTTAACCACTCGACCACCGAGCTCTTGTTTTCCAATTCGTTAAATAGTCCATTTAAAGCTAGCATAGATAAAAAATGCCATTTAGCAAGACACTCGTGAATGTGATAATTGCTTAGCGTTGTATTTAATATATCTATATGTCTGACCGACGTTTCTGCAGTCGGTCATATAGATATACACTGGTAATATGTATATAGTAAACATACCCAGTGGGTCAGTACACTTAAATATATTTAAAAAAAAAAAAAGATATACTGGTAAGGTGCTAGGTGTACACACAAATCGTTCTCAAGTTCCTCGTTGGAGGTTGCTGTTTTTAAATTTCGCTTGAGGCCACCTGATGGGTAGTCAAATGTGTGAACGAAGCAATGGGCAGCAGGGTGGATGTCTACGTTTTTTTTGTAACGCATTTACCCTCATGCGGTAGTTCACGGCCCAACGTAAGATGTTTTACTTCAGATACGTTGCATTGGCCATCGGTCATTTGTGCATCATATGTATATAAACTGGCCCTTACATGTGGCTAGATAGCATCGGCCCTTTTTTTTTAATGACCGAGCAAAGTGTCAGCTTACGACAAACTTTAGGCACGTGCTCTCTGACTATTAATTTACGCGCTTATCACCCTATATTGATATCGTAATTTGGTTTATGCGGTTCATACACGTATTCTGACACAATCACAAGGCATAAGGATATTTTATTGTTTAAACAAACGTACGCATTTAAAATTAATTCACACATTTGTGACACTAATCTGTAACTTGTTAATTCTGACATATCTGCAAACCTATATGAAGTATTAGTACATCTGTTTTTTTTTTGTTTTTTCACTTATCTAAACTGTGACCTCTATACCGTCTTGTTTATCTTTTAATTTCTATAAGCAATTATCTATTGTTTATTCGTACATTTTACGTCAAAGTTATTCCGAACCCAGTATCCTTATATTCTTGATTCTGAGAGATCCTTCATTTTATGGATATTTTCTGTAATCTTAGACATTAGTGTATTTATAAAAATTCTTCATACACTTCTTCTTGCAGTAAAAACTCAAAGGTTAATATCTTTTTTTATTTTATTGAACATTATAGTGAATATTTTATATTTTCTCATTTTCTTTCTTTTTGTCTAATAAATTTTTGATTCGATTCAAATTACTACGTTATTATATAAAACAATCTTTTTTTTATGTTCGATCAACTTCCAGAGGGAATGCGTGGGATAGATACCCTCAGTTTTTGTAAGTTCAGACTTTTTTGGAACCTTGTTAAGAGAGACCAGCATAAGATGACAGCCATAAGACCAGAGGAACGACAGCTTCCAGATTACTTTGTTTTTTGTATAGCTGTAATGAGTTAATGAATATGTTGATGAATTCATGTATTGATCAATGGGCCCCATGCGGCTTCTTCAACGTTATCTTCGACACCTTAATGTATTATACTATAAATATAATGTATTAAAGTCTAAAATTTCATGCCAAGATTAATACTAGTTTCGCACCATTTCAGTCTTTGTATACTGGCAATAAAGAATGTTCTTCCTGATGAATTTGTTATCTCGAAAAAATCTGAAATCAAAATATAAGAACGGTAAAAAATTTTTTTTTGAGCAACATACATTCTTTGTGACGCTTGTGGTATAATATAGTTTAATACTCATACTTTAACAAAATTAAACTAAGAAATATTGATTTTTGATCGGTACATCAATACCTTGCTATGTCAAAAGTGTATAAAAAAGGTATAATTATTTTTTCTTTGCGCAACATACATTTAGTAACACACTTATATATAAACTGCAGAAGTGTTTGTATTACGCTACAACTACTATTATGTAGAAAATTGTTAAGGCAAGAATTCAGAAAGTGTTGCCCCTGTTATCTGGTAATTCGTGTTATGCAACAATAAGAGATAAAAGAAAATTATGCCCCAAAAAGGTTTTATGTGAAAATTTTTACCATATGCATGTATATTTTGTACAAAAACAATGTATATATTTAAGCGTAATTGAAACATTGGTGAATACCTTCGTACTCTGCCCAGCATGGTATTCGCGACTTCGGGAAACAATAATGAGGATCATTTCACATGTTATTTTGCTTATGTACAGTGACAGACGACTGTTAGGGGATCGTAAATATATGGCCAGCCAGTGTATATGAAAAATTAAAAAGTTCATTGGTTCAGGTTTATAGATTGATATTCTCATAGCTTTTAATAAACATTGGTTTGATTCCTCGAACTTTTATATTTTTTGATTTAACGGTCACTTGGGATATTAGGGTTAGTGAGATAAGCTTTAATTCGTGTTGCCGCATACAGTTCATTTTTAATTTCTTGAGTTGAGTGATGTCTCGTTTTGAAAAAAATTATAGATAAAACGTCAATGTTTAAAAATGGCTTAGTTTTCGGTTATAAGAAAATTGTGAATACGTTAAAAAAAAATTAAGGTTAAACATTTGTAGTAACTTTAAAATTATTTATCTGCTACTTCAATTATCTCGTTGACAAAAAGTTACTTGATACATTGAGATTTATATCATTATATTTCCAAAAAGTAAAAATTTATTAACTTGCAGAAAATTAAAGTTATGAAGGAAAAAACAATGCACGCAGTAACGACAATTTGTTTTATGTGTTCAGAACAATCTCTTATATTTCTCTTAAAATCCATGTTTTTCAAGGTAGTACAATCTTATACAGCTGTGCGCGAATACGAATATACAAAATATATACATGTACAAACACAATAAAATAATTGATACAATATATTTTTCGATTCTAAAAGTCGAAAAAAGATAATTTTTCTAAACAATAGAATTTTAACTTTAGTTTTTTTCCCGTTTTTTTACATTTTATGATTTTTCCATACTAATTAATAAATATACACACTCAAATACGTATTTCATTGCAATACATAACAATTTTTTTATCAACTTATTTTTTCTTAAGTTTTTTTTTACTTAAATATACCAAAGACAAATATTATATAAGACACGAGGGCGCTTTTTTCTACTATACGAATTAAATAAAATATTTCGTATCTCAAGTAAGATGTTCAAAAAATATCATATATCATGTACAAGGGAAAAAATTGTTAATATATTTTTTAAAATTTAAATCACTATACTTATATTATATACATCTTACACTTAACGGCTCGAATCACGGGCAGGGAAACAAAAAGAGAAAACAATAAGTGGCACTTTTTCTTATCCCCATGCATGCAGACTTGCCATATATATATATATATATATATATATATATATATATATATATATATATATATATATATATATATATATATATATATATATATTATAGTTACTTCGATCTTGCATTTACCACCCTACGTCGACCTATTTTCTCTTTCTCTTGCACACACAATATTCCCATATCTCTACTCTTTCTGGATACTTTTGATCGGGTTGCAAAAACACAGAGTGGGGGGGATTAGCATCAAGCCATAGGCGATGGATGATGACGGGACAGTGGATGCCAAAATAGACGCATTACATGTCTAATGGCGGCTATTTTTTTTTTTATCGTAGATAACTTATAATACATCGTAATTGATAGGCTTAAACATCTTGTGCTACACATTTGCTATTTGATCACACGAATATACCAAACACAAATATTATATAATACACGAGGGAATTTTTTCCACTATATGAATTAAATAAAATATTTCGTATGCCCAGTAAGATTTATAAGAAATATTATATGTCATGCACAAGAGAATAAATTGTTACATATTTTTTAAACTTACAAATTACTATACTTATATTATATATACTATATACTTAACGGCTTAAGTCACTTTTCGGCTTCACCAGAGAAAGTGTGGTCTTCTGCTCGGGTTCCACCTCCAGAAACTGAACAGTCTCCACTATTTCTATGTGGCTTTTTTTAGCTGGCAGTATATACCACGATGTTGAGCGTGTTGGGTGCTTTCGTGACCTTGAGTCAGCAGGCGAAGGTGAGCAACCGTCCAGCCGGAGTACTTCCGGACAGCAGGAGGAAGAGCAGCCTGAGGAGCTGCATGGTGGTGTCAGCTGGGAAACGATGTTGTGTTCCTTTCGGTCCAAGGATGGTAACAGCTGACCGAGATCGGCAAGAGCGACCAATGGCGTCCTTAGGTCTACGGCCGATTTGTCGGTCTGGACCCGCCTCAGGCGCTAGTAATTGTTAATTTTGCTGATTTTAACCAATTTGCTGAGCTCTTCCTCCTCGTCCATATTTTTAGTACCTTCCAGCGATTAATGCAGCTCTTGCGTGCTTTGGCCAGTTCGTTTTTTTCAAATTTATTGTTGATTTGAAAAACATCGAGCACCTTGATATTAAAATTGGAGGTATTGGATCTCCGGAACGCAAGATCGATATTTGCACCCTCTTAATCCATTTGGCTGTCCAGTGAGGCACTGGATCTGCTAGGGCTCAGTGGCAAAGGATCCTTTAGCATCGGTTCTGCATCGCTGTCACAGCGATCCCGCTTGTGATGAGAGGTGAAGGAGTGCTCCTTGCCATTTTCCGAATCATCTGAACGCACGCGTTTCTATTGCCTTGGAGAAAGGTAACATGAAGAAACTGCGTCCGGGGCTTGAATGGATGTTGGATGGATAGTATGATAGTGCTGGTTTTCAGATTGGGATTCCTCCAATCAGGAAGAAGTTATACTTCTATAAAATTATATGGCAAATAATATAATTATAAATATAAGTACCAATTTTCGTTGGAATGAGTATACCTACATTACTTGGGTGTGGTTTCAGTAAATATTTCAATATCTAATGAGAGAACAATTATAAACAATATTTTATGGCCCAATACAATATAAACAATAAGTAGGATGGCCAGTATAAGACTATGCAGTTTCATCGAATCTTCCAACGGTTTCAAAAAATCTTCCTAATAAAATAAAAAATACTCTTACAAAATAGCAGATTGTTCAACTGTACCCTTCTCCACATGTTTAATTTAAAGAATTTTCAATTTAACATGTAACCTAATAGAAAAATCACTTTGAATTGGATTTATAAGAACTATATAAAGCTCCCGTTCTAAATTATATTTCTATAGGCTTGTTATGCGCAAGTGTAAATCAACGATTTCAGATTTTGACCTTGAGAAAAAGTGTGACGGAAGTGGATTTTGCTAGATTCTCCCCCTTCGCCCTGCCCCCGTGACGTATTTCCGGTTTCCTCTACACTACATGATGCCATATATTTTTAATTTCATAAATTTTGTTTTTTTTTCTTTTAACCAATTCTAAAAAAAAAAAAAAAAAAAAAAAACCATTTCTAAAGGGATTAGAGCACCCAAACTCTTACTTTCTAGCCACGACCCTTACCAACTCTGCAATGAGTATTTCATAAGTTTATACGTTAAATATCCATTGATTTCAATGTATCATGTACAAAATAATGGTACAGTCAAACAAGCTGCAATGTTCGTGGGTATTTTTTATGCTATCTTATCTTATCTTACTAATACATAAAGCAAAGTCGCTAAAACCGTTGTAATCGCTAACCGCGAAAACTACTGAACCGATTTTGCTAAAATTTTGCACACTGATTCATGATACTTCCTAGATGGTTTTAGTGTAAATTTTATCTTAAAAAATTTAATAACAATAGCAATAAATGAGCTCAAAGTTTTGCAAAAATACGCCAGCTTTTCACTTTGGATCAGTAAAATCCGCTAGGTGGCGTCAACATAAAATCGTGGCTACCTGCAACAGAATTAAATAAGTGTGGTTATATTAGACCGGAGCGTCTCGATAATGATGCAGTCATGCTTCGGCAGTTCAACTTCAACGAGCTGCATAGAGAATGATGATGATAGTCTTGCAGATGGATATCCCGGTTGCGGACGACACTCTTCTATAAGGGGGAAGGGACCTAGGTCAATAATACCCTCAATCACGACGAGTGCGATCATAAAAAAATTTATTCCAACCGATGACGTCTCTGGCATAATACCAGGAGACATCTAGGCAGAGCACAATCTGCACCAACTCTTCAGAGCTGAGTGGCAGTCCCAACATCCCTTCTGGTGTAGTCAGAGAATGTTTGGCTACAAATAAAAGCCAGGGAAAACAGCTCTGAGGGGCACGGGCAGCCACAACGGCTACTTTCTTAGTCGTCGCTTCCCCAACGCGCTTACCCACACGTTCCTGTATAACGATGAGCGGTTGGTTATCCGGGGAACGACCCGAAGACGAGATATTCTTTGGTCAGCGGCGTACCTCCCTCCATCACAGTGGCCGTACATAGAGACTCACAGGGTAAGAATCAAGCTATCCGTAGCCAGCTCTTCATCATCAGGAATAATAATAAAGAATAGGCTAGAAGTTTCACCACTGGCGCTTTTTAGGGCCATTATAAGTAATTACGTTCCCTATTGAACCATAAATTTTATCGGTTCTTTTTAGGGGCCACCTAAGTTTAAACTACCTTGCCAACAAATACATTTTTACTACCATTTCCGGAAGCGATTCGTCGACTAAAAGACTATATTAACTGAAGACGTCCACTATTAAACCAAGTCAGCCATTCACTAGCAGACGTCACCTGCAGAGTTGTTCTTCGTAAGGCTGGAAAATCCGGTGATCGACGACCCTATATTACCCTTCCGACTCTAAACATTCAACCAGGAATCATTGATCCTCTCCAAGGTCTGCGCTGGGTAAACCTGTAACAGCTATGAAGGAAAAAAATACTTGAGCCAACGGGACAGCCTCCACTGGACAAGTATCAGCAACCAATCTCTCCATCTAAGATCACCAAAACAACTGAATCTGCAAATAAAAAAGGTGCCTTAGACACCAACGTCTTCGACGTTATACCGGCAGACGTTGGGAAAGAGCACTACAACTAGCCCCAAAGCTTCGGACTTTGTAATTTTTCTTCCGATCAGTCTGGGTTTTTAACAGCAGGCCAGAAAAGATCACCCTGAGGTATCCAGGCAATCACGATTGCTGTTAACTGCACTCAAGAAAGAGTTAACTTAAGAAGCTCACCGGTCTTTTTTAGGGCCATTGGACGTCGAACTACCTTGCCAACAAATATATTAGAATCCATTACGTGAGAGATCAGCTTTTCATTGTACCCTCACAGCAATCTCTGAAATGTTTTAAGATCCTACTTCAGATTTTTAAATAAGTAGAAAATGTATTTCTGTTTTTGTGGTAATAAAAATGTATGGTTTAAGGTCCAGGACTTTGTTGCTCTGGTAGTAAAGTTGTGAGATAAGAGAAAAAAAATTTTTTTTTATTTTAAATTTTTTGGGAGTTTAAAATCTAAACAGCTTTAAAAAATAGCCCTTTCCGTGAATTACACGGGAGAAACTGTAAATCAACGGCTTCTTATGGCCACCGATTATTTTATGGCATAAAGAACGCACGGTACTTTTTAGCATAATTATTTTTTTGAATTGTTACACCTTATTATTTGACCAAATAAACTATATGGATTCCGAAAAATTATGTTTTTAATAAGAAGACTTTTGTTCTGAGACCTGTCAGGAATATGTGTAAAATTTCTTACTGAAAACGTTTTACATTACATGTCAACACACTACGGTGTTTTATTTAGTAAGTTCTCGGGCGAAGCCGAGACGGGGGGCTGCTAGTTACAATATACGTTCAACGTTTGAATTATATCTGTCAAAAAAATGTATGTGTAATGAAGGGAACTTCACTGGTATGTAATTCTACCCTATTGAAGAAAACTGTATTACAGAATGATTTTTCTTAATTTTTTGTATACAATTATATTTTGGGTATAAACTATGGACGAGAAATAAGTGTGGGATCGTACGTGATAGATGTGAGCATGACTTTATAGATGTAATCAGCGTAGGCAGTAGAATGTTGTTCTAAAATCACCGGAGGATTCGATGAAAGTGCTGAGTCTTGGACTGGCCAGCCTACATATTATTTTTTATGTATTGTGCCGTAATAAATTGTTTATAATCATTAACTCATTATATAATAGTTAAAATAACACCTAATCAACGTAGGTGTACTCATTCCCATGATAATTGCACCACCTCCGTACACAATATTGTTTGATAGAAGGTATTGTTATACTCAAAATTATATTGTTTGCCATATAATTTTATAGAAGTATAACTCCATACTTGGGTGCGCAATCACCCACTGTCCACTGTTTTTTTTCTTTGTTTTTATAAAAGATTACTATTAGACAAACCTGTTTCATTTCCAAATAGATCTATAAATTTTTTTTCTTTTTTTTCATTAACACGAAAAAAAGGGGCCAAGTATGCGTAAAAGCGTGTATATAAGTTCATTCTTACAAAAAAAATGATTATTTCCAGCGTTGCAGCATATATTTGCGTTCCTTTCACCTCTCTGAATTTTGTTCTCAGTTACAAAGGAAAAATTGTGAAAGAAGAAAACACAATAAAAATCAATTATTGTATTTATACAGTACAGAAATATTTTCTTTTTCCATTACGGAAGGTCTGAAAAAATGTGGAAAAATAGTATAAAAGAGTTATTTACGTGACAAGTGCGAAATAAAACGAGTTGTGATTGACGCACACAAGTGGCCGAAGTTGCTGGGAACGAGTGCCAGTTGAGCGCACGAGTCCGTAGCATGAGTGTGATCGCAGGGCACGAGTTACTGGCATCGGCCACGAGTGCGAGTCAATCACACGAGTACGGGAAATTGTCTGCACGAGTTACGTACAACATTTTTCGTAATATGTATGAGGAAATTGATATAAATAGTAGAATAAGTAATTTAAATGATGATTTTGAAATGTATGCACTTTGCATTATTCATCCGTATGAGTTAGATACAATTAATATTAAAATAATAAATTTCTCAATTATTAAAAAATAGTTGCATATAAAATAAAAAATAATTAACTCACAAGATAGGTTGTGCGGGGTCTAGGGGCGGCAGCCCCTGGTGGGGGATCAGGGGGGGGGGTACGGGGGTCGAAGTCCCCCCGTCTACAAAATAAATAAAATAATCGTTCTTCAAAAAATGATCATTTTTATTTATTAAAAACTATACAAATAAACCTAATTTTTCTACAATTTTACAATTTTATTTGAAAAATCTTGGGTTTCAACTGTTTAATTAAATATTATAATTAAATAGAATACAATTTATAAGAGAAAATTTATAGAGAGTGTGTGCAACTTTTTTTACTGAATTCCATAGTTTTCTATGTGTACCAGGGATTTATTGGTTGCTTGTGCTTCCGTTGGTTTTGTGGTTGATCTTGCACTGCTATTATCACTTAACTTTATTTACTTACTTTGTGTTGGGCTATTGTTGTTTTGACCTATAGAATTTGAAGTCACCGTTGCAGGAGTGCTACGAGTGGTGTTCGAAATAGAATCCAAAATTTGGTTAGATGTACGTTTCAAATTTAATATTAAA
The DNA here is from genome assembly GCF_036245765.1 of Copidosoma floridanum. NCBI lineage: Eukaryota > Metazoa > Arthropoda > Insecta > Hymenoptera > Encyrtidae > Copidosoma > Copidosoma floridanum. Next base: position 6,669,290 of record NW_028321917.1, on the reverse strand, counting down.
TCATCAATGTATCTTTGTGCCACACTACTAAATTTCCACCCTCCAAGTCTTTGGATTGCAGTCATATTTGCTCCTGTTACAGCAAAAACAGTGGTTGAGGTTCTTCGGAAACTGTGACCTGTATAGGTATGGGAGTTTGGTAACTGTAACCAAGAAGCTATTCCTTGAGGTAGTTTTCCAATTTTATTGATCTCCATTGGCTGATTGATACAGCGTCCATTTCTGTAGCCAAGAAAAAACTTTTATTTCCCTTTAATCCTTAAATAATTATATTTTTTTATAATATTGAGATGCTCTCCTTTAATGATAAATTTTCTTGGCTTATCATTCTTAGTTTCACGAAGGTATATCACAACGACAGAGTTATCAAATTTCACATCATCCTCGGTGAGGTTGAATAACTCACATCTTCCGCAGGCACCTGACATGCCAAATAACAATGCAACCTTTGAAAAAAATTTCGTAAGAATAAACTCATTATATTGATGTAAAAATGTATAAAAATTTACCTTATGAGTTAGATACACATCATCTGGGTCTTCTCTTAACAATTTGTTCATTTCCTCGGTAGTTAAAATCTCTGATTTTTTGGATATGTAACCTTTGTGTTTAGCTGTCAAGTAAGCTCTTAGGTTACTGTATTTCTTCAGATTAATACCTTCGTGAACTCTCAGCATTGTTTTTAGAGAGGAATATTTAGACCATAAAGAAGGAGATTTTTGCGTTGTCGCCAAATCGTTGAAATAAGCCAGCAAAACAGGTTCATTAAACGATTTTGTACGTTTTTTTTTCCTGCCAAGCTAAGAAACTTTGAAGTTTATTTTCGTACCGCACCTTTGATTTTTTTGGAGTAATCTCTTGAATAGCGCTATTTGCTGATATCAAAATGTCATTCAATATTTTCTTAAAACTACTATCACCCGTGTCACCCATTTTTTGATGAACACTTGAGTTTTACTTTAACTAAGAGAAGCACTACACGATTATTAATGATGCAGGTACTGAACTGATTTCTCGTGCACGATCAAAGTCCGTATGGGTATATGGTGAACGATCAAAATACTTTTGCATTCACAATGATAGAATCTTTCGACGGGTGAGTCGTTTGAAAATAAAGCCAAAAAATAAGAATCATGTAAGGTTAGTGTAAATGTATACATACTCATAGAAAAAGAGGGAGAGAGAGATAGGTTACTGTACTCATGCGATAGTGGACGATGGATTGCTACATAATTTGGCTCTTATCTCGTGTCGGTAACACAGCTTGCTGGTAGTATGAAAAGTCATTTCAAATAACGTATGATATTTTGTTAACTTTTTAGAAATTTTTGTAAAAATATCTTCAGGAGTGTGGAAAATGATTTTCCGCACACTGGAAAATAAAAAATCTTTGCCGCACACCGGAAAATAGTTTTCCACACACTTTTTTCATGATTAGTGTGGAAAATTTGATATGCCGCACTAAAAATAGTGTGGAAAACACCTATTTTCCGCACACGATTACGAAAAATAATGTATTTATTTTGAAAGTAACAAATTAATGATAAATAAATTAATGTTTCAAATTTTTACGTCATGAGGGGTGGGGCGAAGGGGAGAATCAAAGCAAAATCCACTTCCGTTACACTTTTTCTCAAGGTCACCAATCTAAAATTTTTGATTTACTTCGCAAGGTAGAACGCGCCTACAGAAGTATAACTTCGACAAGTGCTAAAGGAACAATTGATTGATAAGTGGTGTGCGAGTACGGTTAAGATGCTTCAGAATTATGGGAAAAGAGGCGAAAAAAAAGCTTAAAAATTCGACTGAGGAAAAAGCCAAAGCAGTCGCAGTTTTTGAAGAACGACACAAGTATGGACTTCAACGAAACCACTACGTATGTGTGTGTGTAATCTTGACGCCGTGAAACGTACAGCAAACAGTTTATGGAGAAAATTGAATACATATTTAACAATTTTTTTTTATAGCAAAAAAAAATTTCTACAATATACTTCGTTATCATTATTATTATTTTTTTTTCTTTTGATAGGTGTAGGTACTTTTAAATGTTTTATGCTTGAATTTTTCTAGAATTTTATTTTTATCGAGTTTATAATTGAAAGGCTTAAAAAGAAAATAAAATTGGTAAATACCCCTAGGAAAATAGAACATTTAAACTTCTATCAAGATCATGAGAAATTTTTTGGGACAATCGAACCATACTAAAAATTTTTCAGAATAACGAAAAATTCCGGGTATCCGTTTGTCGATATATTTATGCCAAGTCAAAGCGACAAAAAATATCTTTACTCGTACAATCTTGAAAATTTATTTCATGTATCGATAAGCTATATCATCAAGTAGCGACTAACGAGCAAGGAAATTAAATTTCTTCTCTTATCATTACAAGCGTAGCTGAACAGCCAAACCTGCACGTAGACGTGTGATTACTAGTTTTATGTTATCGTTGGCTTAATTTTGCCCACAGCCGAAACAAGAATTATACTACTCAAGTTGTCGAACTTCGGGGCACACACTACGTCAGTGCCCGGCCCAAGGAGCCTTATCTGTAAATATAACACATCTTTCAAGTATCCCAAGTGTAGAAAAATATTTTAAGAAAATTTGACTGAATGATATTTGTTTGGCCGCTGTTAAGGCCGTTATCGTTTGAAGCGTCCCCGGCTTTATCGGGATCGACTATCCTTTTCTATCGATCGTCAATCACGTCGGCTTTACTCGTGAGTAACGGGCGTCGCAAAGAGTTCAGATTTGGATTGCCCGGCGCTCGAGACACACGCGATTAAAGGGGCCCTTTTGTTTGTGCGCGCCTCGTTTTTATTTTCCGCGATTTGGCGGCTCATACCTGTGGTGTTCTTCTCATCAGCTACCGCAAAAGTTGCATACGTCAAGGAAATATCAAGCTTTACCAAGCCACGAGTATAAAGGGCGTGAACATTTTGGTTCTTCGAGCGGGACTCCGATCACGTCGGAATCAACAGAACGTTAGTGGGTGATTAAGAAATATCAAAGTGTTCAGCTTCCAGGTGGTATCGAGTGCGTGCAGTGTGTGTTAATTCTGTGAGTGAGAGCTGACCACACACAACTTGCGTTATCTCCTCGCACGATAGTGTGCACCGCGCAATGAAGCATAAAAAGCGCGAGATAGCGCAACAATATCTTGCCATCAACTTGTCCCTGTCAAACTTTAAGTACCACGAGGCATCGGTAGGCGACCACATTGGGAAAGCGGGCCACGGCGAGTATCACGGAAGCTCTTCGTACTCTCCTGCCCCCCTTTTTATATCATGCACAGCAAGAGACGACAAGGAGCAGACTCATAAATACTTATCGGTACCATCCGTGCAGCAGCAATTCTCTTGCTCTCTCTCTCTCTCACCTCAACCAGCGATCGGCTTAGATACGCGAGGCGACGGCGAACAGCACTGCGACTTTTCCAGGCTTTTCTTCCCCCTATCAAGCAGAAAGGGACGACAAGCAATTCCACGCGCCTCAACTCCAAGGCCACGGCGTTTCTCTCTCTCTCCAATTACTAATGCAACTAAAAGTAAGTGATTAACACTCTCTCTCACTCTCACGCATATGAGACGGCTTGCAACACCTGTTGTGTACGTCAGACGTCGCTATACATGCGCACGCGTTCTTTGATTGCTGTGTCGGTGAGGAGCAACAGAAAGCCGATCGAACAAAAGGCGTTCCCATTATCTACATCGGTACCTTATCGACGAGTACGTTGCTTCGCTTATCATGGTAGATGAAGAAACAAAGCCCCTGTTAGCAAGACAAAAAACGCTGTACACGTTGCGCATGCAGAACTTCGTCACTAACACAAAGGAGCTCACGGCAGCTGATGTATTTACTATCCACGATTATCAGCATCGTCTGAAAATATTCCATAGCTACTAGCAAAAATACTGGGAAAATAACATAGCCTTGTGTCCATATGAAGAAGAACTCAAGACTCAGACATATTTTAAGCATAAAGTGTACGATCTCGCAATCACAACCTACTCTACAAGCGTGAGTCAACTCTAAGAGTTGCTGGATAATGTTACGCCTCTCGCGCCAGTTATCCTTCCAATTGGTAGCGTACATCAGCGTTCACCTTATTCGCAACTCGACAAAGTGAAACTTCCAGTGTTCGACGGGGATTCCAGAGAGTGGCAAAGTTTTAGTGACCAGTTTCAGGCATTCATGATCAGTGACGAGTCCATGATTCTCATGATCAAACTCTACCACTTAATTAATTCACTCACCAGGGAACCCGCCAACTGGATGAGTACCATTAAAGTGGAAGCAGACAACTTCCGCGCTGCGTAGGACATGCTTGTGTCACACTACGAAAATCAACTGCTCTGTTGCAATGCTCACCTCAAAGCCATACTGGAGTTACCAGCTGCGTTGACTAAGACTGTAACTCATCCAACACAGCTGATTTCGGCGGTCAGCGAAAGTCTAGTCGCTTTTTAGACGCTTAGTGAGCCCTTTGGCCAGTGATATCCTCTCCTTATCTATTGTGTTACCAGTAAGCTACCGCTCAGTACACAGCTAGACCAGGCCAGGGAGTACGAGATGAAGAAGATCGTGTTTGCCCCTTACGAATTGTTACACAGGTTTATTGAAAAACGCATCAAAACATTGGACATTTGGCTGCTTCAAACACGGACAGCCAGGAGTCTGCTGCCATTACGAGATCGACAGATGTCCAAAGGAAGTTCTAAGCAAGTCAATACAATCTTTCTCACCGCCACCACCGACAAGCCGAATATTCGGACAAACCGCGGTAGTGCCGCTGCTGTGCTGCCGCCCACTACACAGGCTCTTGCCCCACGCTTATGCAGAAATCGGTTTCCAACAGAAGAAAATTTGTGCTCTCGGCTCAGCCATGCTTTAATTGGTTGAGCTCTTCTCATCGTCAAGGCGAGTGCCAGTCTAAGAAACGCTGCCGCGCTTGCCAAGCAAAACACCTTGCAACTCTGCACCAGGACAGATAACAATCTCCAGCGTCAGACTCTTCGGTGAAATGTGCCCTGACCATGACATCAGACCAAGAGGGCTCCCAAGCGGACAACGAGCAGGAGATCACCGCCTGTGCAGTAGCCACTGGTAGCACGTGACTGCTGGCCACGGCCATCTCGACTCTCACATCCCGTGACGGTCTAACTTATCAGGCCAAAACTCTCCTCGACTCGTGCTCTGAAGAGTCGTACGTAGCTGATCATATCAGTCAGGCTCTCCACGTCTCGGTCACTGCTACACGCATCGCGATCAAAGTTGTAGGTGACTCGACTTTCGTCTCCAGAGGCTGGATCGATCTCAATATCAACTTAAACTCCGACTCAACCTTTAACATGCCCTACAAAGTTCTAGCTCTGGCGAAGCTAACATTGCTACTCCCAAAAGCTTAGTATTTGACCGCATCTTCAAAACTGGAAGCTAGCTGACCCTCTTTGCGGATCTTCTGGACGAATCGATTGTCTGCTTGGATCCAATATTCTAATAGCCGCCCTGCACCCAGAATTCATCTCAGGCCCACTCGTATCCCCTTCAGCCTTCAACACGACTTTCAGCTGGGTATTGATCGGTGGAACCTGCCTGACTCAGTGTAAGGTAACAACAACATAAACATTTACTGTGGCAGTAGACAGAGAGCTCTCTTTAACCATCCAACGGTTCTGAGAGATTTAAGAGTCCCCTGCCTCCAAGAGGCTCTCCCCGGACGAAGCTAAGTGCACCGAGCACTTTAACTCTACTGTCAGGCGTCGATAAACAGGATGATTCGTTGTCAGGCTGCCATTTGCTGAAGCTCCAAATAGACCGCTGTCAAGTATCTCCTTGCCCTCAAGAAGCACACTGGCATACCATCATTTCATGAAGTAGTACGAGGATCTAAGACACATGGCCCTTGTCCCCCCATAAGCGGAAATTTGCTAAGCCGTCCATTTATATACCGTACCACTCAGTGCTGCGCGACGGCTCCTGCGTCAAGATTCGTGTTGTGTTCAACGCTTCTTCTGAGGATGCCTCAGGTCAGGCCCTCAACGACTTCATACAGACTGGGCCAAATCTCCTGGCCAACCTGCGAGCCGTGCTTTTACGTTGGTCTCTGTCCAAGGTAGTTTTTGTCTGCAACATCGTGAAAATGTTTCGTCAATTCCTCGTCAATCCTGCCGATGTCGACTAGCAGAGAATAGTGTAAACTTGTACCGTTCAGGCAAGATTCGCGTCGATTTTTATCATCCTGTAGCCACTCTCATAAATTGCCCCTGGTGAATATTAAATTTAAGTGCGATTAATTGCTCATCCAGATTGCTATTACTGCTGTTGTGATAGGAGTCAAGCACCTTGAGTATGTATAAAAAAAAATTAAACGCCTGCTATTCATGACGTTTTTATAATAAGAATTTAAAAGGCGACATTTTTGCTGCTGTCGTTGACAGGGTTGGGGCTTGCTCCGGAGATTTTGGATGATGGAGATTTCTACGTTGAATTTTTCACTTATTTCACAAGGCATGATGGTACATATATTCATTTATCACTATCACTAGAATTTTAATATAACAGCTTCTGCTGCAATTGAGTCTTTGCACTTATGTCTATTAAACACAAAGTGACGATGAACACGAGAAGATAGCAACAACTAACGTTAACTGCGAGTTTAAATGAGAAGCTTTTTTTTACGTACCGATGCTGAAGCTTTATTGCGATGTGAGCTACAGCTGCTATGCTAAGTTTGATGGATAATGACTCTACGGACACATCAAGCCGAGCCCTTAACAACTTCATGCAGACTGGGCCAAATCTCCTGGCCAACCTGCGAGCCGTGCTTTTACGTTGATCTCTGTCCAAGGTAGTTTTTGTCCTGAACATCGTGAAAATGTTTCGTCAATTCCTCGTCAATCCTGCCGATGTCGACTAGCAGAGAATAGTGCTGCGCAAAAAACTTGGAATTGCTGTTCAAGCCTGAAGTAAAGAAGCCAATGGGGTAGCATTTCTGCTACTCGAGGCCAAACTTGTACCGTTCAGGCAAGATTCGCGTCGATTTTTATCATCCTGTAGCCACTCTCATAAATTGCCTCTGGTGAATATTAAATTTAAGTGCGATTAATTGCTCATCCAGATTGCTATTACTGCTGTTGTGATAGGAGTCAAGCACCTTGAGTATGTATAAAAAAAAAATTAAACGCCTGCTATTCATGACGTCTTTATAATAAGAATTTAAAAGGCGACATTTTTGCTGCTGTCGTTGACAGGGTTGGGGCTTGCTCCGGAGATTTTGGATGATGAAGATTTCTACGTTGAATTTTTCACTTATTTCACAAGGCATGATGGTACATATATTCATTTATCACTATCACTAGAATTTTAATATAACAGCTTCTGCTGCAATTGAGTCTTTGCACTTATGTCTATTAAACACAAAGAGCCCTCAACGACTTCATACAGACTGGGCCAAATCTCCTGGCCAACCCGCGAGCCATACTTTTACGCTGGCGGCTATCCAAGCTAGTTTTTGTCTAGAACATCGTAAAATGTTTTGCCAATTCCTCATCAATCTTGCTGATATCAGCTGGCAGAGAATAGTGTGGCACGAGAAACCTGGAGTCACTATTCAACACTATCGACTCAGCACTGTCACCTGGGGCACAGTTTCTGCCCACTATTTAGCAAACGCTTGTGTGATGCCCCTAGGCACTTAAAAGGCTCATAACTACTTGCTCAGATCGGCTGCTATCATTCGCAATCATTATGCCGACGACTTCTTTGTGGGCGACGACGCTGAGCCCGGTCTTTGTCTGCGTGCCCAGTAATTGATCAGCATCACTGCCTTAGCAGGTATATCCGTTGCCAAGTGGTCGTCAAATTTCAATTAAATACGACACCTCCTCGCTTCTGCTGCTCTAGAACTTTCGCTACCAGTCAACACTGCCGTGCCTACGCTTGGCCTAACCTGGAACCCAACCAACGACGTGTTGCACTACAAAGTGAGCAAGGCTACGATCAATGACAATATAATCACAAAGCGACAGATCTTGTCCGAGATAGCTAGGCTCTACAAGCCACTAGGATCTCTTGGTGGCTAGTGTTGGTCTTTATATTGAAGTGGCAGCGGGGAGGATAAGCGGGAAAAAGCTTGCTCTTCTTTACTGTTCATTAAGGCACTGGATCTGCCGGGGCTCAGCGGCAAAGGATTCCTCAGCACCGGCTTCACATGGCTGTCACAGCGATCCCGCTTGTGATGAGAGGTGAAGGAGTGCTCCTTGCCATTTTCCGAATCATCTGAACGCACGCGTTTCTATTGCCTTGGAGAAAGGCAACATGAAGAAACTGCGTCCGGGGCTTGAATGGATATTGAACTGATAGTATGATTGTGCTGGTCTCTGGATTAAGGTGGCAGCGAGGAGGATGAGCGGGAAGAAGATAACACAGTCACAGATGATTCGGACTTTGGCTTCTGTTTGGCAAGACTAAAATCTAAAGCTACAGAAGCCGCAGCCTGCAGTGAACTAGCTACAGGAGCAGTACTTCCGCTGCTCGAGACCAAACCTGTTTTATTCAGGGACGATGTGCTCAGCTCCTTCTGATCCTGGAAACTTTCTCGATATTGCCACCGCCTGCTATCCATCACATTCTTATTGTAAGAATTAAATGGGCGACATTGCTGCTGGTGTCGTCGCCAGGATGCGGAATTGCTCCGAAGCTTTTTGATAATGTAAAAATTAACATTAAAATCTTCACTCACTTCATAAGACATGATTAAAATCAAAGGATAGTAACAGCAGACCGAGACCGGCAAGAGCAACCAAAGGCGTTCTTAGGTGTACGGCCGGTTCGTCGGTCTGGATCTGTCCTGGGTGCTTGTAATTAGTAATTTTAATTAATTTTCTAACCTCTTCCTTATGGTCCATATATTTTTTCACCTTCCGGCGATTAATGCAGCACTTGCGTGCCTTTTCTCATTTATTTCTATCAAATTCATTTTTGATTTAAAAAATATCGATCACATTGATCTTTAAACTGGAGGTATTGGATCTCCAACATGCAAGATCGCCATTTTCACCCTCTTGCTCTTCTTTACTGTTCATTAAGGCACTGGATCTGCCGGGGCTCAGCGGCAAAGGATTCCTCAGCACCGGCTTCACATGGCTGTCACAGCGATCCCGCTTGTGATGAGAGGTGAAGGAGTGCTCCTTGCCATTTTCCGAATCATCTGAACGCACGCGTTTCTATTGCCTTGGAGAAAGGCAACATGAAGAAACTGCGTCCGGGGCTTGAATGGATATTGAACTGATAGTATGATTGTGCTGGTCTCTGGATTAAGGTGGCAGCGAGGAGGATGAGCGGGAAGAAGATAACACAGTCACAGATGATTCGGACTTTGGCTTCTGTTTGGCAAGACTAAAATCTAAAGCTACAGAAGCCGCAGCCTGCAGTGAACTAGCTACAGGAGCAGTACTTCCGCTGCTCGAGACCAAACCTGTTTTATTCAGGCACGATGTGCTCAGCTCCTTCTGATCCTGGAAACTTTCTCGATATTGCCGCCGCCTGCTATCCATCACATTCTTATTGTAAGAATTAAATGGGCGACATTGCTGCTGGTGTCGTCGTCAGGATGCGGAATTGCTCCGAAGCTTTTTGATAATGTAAAAATTAACATTAAAATCTTCACTCACTTCATAAGACATGATTAAAATCAAAGGATAGTAACAGCAGACCGAGACCGGCAAGAGCAACCAAAGGCGTTCTTAGGTGTACGGCCGGTTCGTCGGTCTGGATCTGTCCTAGGTGCTTGTAATTAGTAATTTTAATTAATTTTCTAACCTCTTCCTTATGGTCCATATATTTTTTCACCTTCCGGCGATTAATGCAGCACTTGCGTGCCTTTTCTCATTTATTTCTATCAAATTCATTTTTGATTTAAAAAATATCGATCACATTGATCTTTAAACTAGAGGTATTGGATCTCCAACATGCAAGATCGCCATTTTCACCCTCTTGCTGTTCTTTACTGTTCAGTAAGGCACTGGATCTGCCTGGGCTCAGCGGCAAAGGATCCGTTAGTTTCAGCTCCACATCGCTGTCACATCAAGCTCACTTGTGATGAGAGGCGATGGGATGCTCCTGGCCTTTTTCCGAATCATTTGAACGCACGCGCTTTCGCTGCCTTGGAGCAAAGAAGGATAACAAAACTGCGGTCGGGGCTTGAATAGATATTGGATGGATAGTATGATGGTGCTGTTTTCTGGATTGAAATAGAGCGAGGAGGATGAGCGAGAAGAAGATGACGTGGACGAAGACGATTTGTATCTTGGCTTCTGTCTGGCAAGAGTGAGATCCAAAGCTGCTGGAGCTGAAGCCTGGCGTGAAGTTGCTACAGGAGCAGTATTTCCGCTGCTTGTAGATGAATTTGTGCCATTCAGGCAGGATTTTCTCAGATCCTTGTTGTCTTGGAGACACTCTCGCAATCGTCACCGCCTGCTGTCCATCACATTCTTATAGTAAGAATTCAGTGGGCAATATTGGTCCTGTTGTCGTCGCCAGGATGCGGGCTTGCTCCGAAGCTTTTGGATGATTGAGATGTCTACGTTGAAATCTTCACTTACTCTATAAGGCATGATGGTAAATTTAGTCTCTTATCACTCTCACTTAACTTTTAATGTACCTTATCAAACATCCAATTCACTATAAAACAGACGGTTGACTGACTTGCTAGTTGCCCCGAGCACAAATTTCTTGAAATTATAAATGTAGGTGTAAACGTACTCATTAGTATTGAGCTGCTCAGAAAGTTGGAAGAAGCCTTGTTCTTAATCCCTTACTTTACCTCAGCCTATTATTACTTTTAAATGTTTTATGCTTTAATTTTTTAAGAATTTTACTTTTATCGAATTCAGAACTCAAAGACTGGCAAACAAATTGAAATTCGTAATTTTTTGGAAAATGAAGCGTTTAACCTTCCATCAAGATCATGAGAAATTTTTCAAGATAATGGAACCATACTAAAAAATTTTCAGAATAACGAAATCCGATAACCGGTATCCGATTTTTGGTACATTTATGCCAAGTCAAAGCAACTAAAAATACCTTTGTCTCGTACAATATTGAAAATTTATTTCATTTACCGATAAGCAATATTATCAAGTAGCGACTAACGAGCAAGAAAATTGAATTTCTCGATTTATCATTACAAGCATAGCTGAACAGCCAAACCTGTACGTAGACGTGTGATTACTAGTTTTATGTTATCGTTGGCTTAATTTTTGTTTCATTGTTTTTGTATTTTTGTATTTTTTAATGTTGAAAAGACATTCTAAGGTACGACTTGAAAGCGTGAAAAATAATATCGCATAATGATACAAATGAACGTCATTGATAACGTCAATACTATAATGCAATTGAAAATTTTTCAGATACGTACAACACTATCATATATTATTAGTTAAATGAAATTGAAAAAAAAACCATCTAATTTTTATTGTATGTATGTGCAGACAAAACCGTGACCGTCGTCGAGCAGTGTCCCACAAAGACATCAGTTGTCGACCGAGGAGTGACATGTGCCCTTTTGATTCTCATCTACGTGTCTACGATCTTCTGTTACTATATGAAGAAATGGCTGAAACCCTGAAAAATGATGCATTGAGCAGGAGCTCTATCAAGGCTTTCGATATCTTGCGAAAGCCAGTATTTTTTTCGATAATTTAAGTAAAGTTATGGTTGAACGCATGCGCAGTCTAAGAATCATCGAAAAAAATACTGACTTTTGCGAGATATTGAAAGCCGTGATAGAGCCCCAGGGGTTGTATCTATACAAGCGATATATCGCAAAATCGCATTAATCTATCAAAAATTCATAGAATGCGCATACGCATAACTGTTTTTGGGTGAAATTTTCGATAAATTAATATACGATTTTGCGATGTATCGCCTATATGAACAGAACCCCAGCTGCACAGCTCTAAGCTCGCCGGGGGACAATCAACACCGTAATGAAGGGGGTCAGCTGATCTCTTTCTGATGCGACTGTAAAACGTTTGGAAAAAAAAATACCAATGGACAGTGGATGCTTGGGTACCCAAGTGTAAAGTTATACTAATATAAAATTATATGGAAACACTACTATTATAAGTGTAAAAATACTTTCTATGAAACTATATCGTGTACAAAGGTTGTGCAATTATCATATAAATAAGTATACCTATATTGATGAAATATGATTTTAATTAATATTTTAATGTTAAATAAATTAACGATTATAAGCAATATATCACGGCATAATACAATATAAACGCTATATAGGCTGGCCAGTACAAGATTGTGCGCTTTCATCGAATCTTTCAATTATTTCATAACAACTTCCTACTGCCTACGCCAATTACATCTCCAACATCACGCTTACACATTTATTTTTAGTCCATATTTAATACATAAAGCATAATTGTATGTAAAAAGTGAAGAAAATCATCCTGTAGTATCGCTTTCTTCAATATCATAGTATTAGATGCCAGTGAATGCCTCTTCAAGACGGACATCACTCACAGATTTTTTACACAGGTATTGTTCTCATGAAATGGTGAATAATAGGTTTTTAAATAAATTTGGAAACAGTGGATCAAGTATGCGTAGAAGCATGTATGTAAGTACATAAACATGAGAAAAACAAATGCCAGCGTTGCTGCATATACTTGCACTCCTCTCACTTCTCTTAACTTTTTTCCTGGTAACTATGTGAAAAACGTTCTTAAGTAAAAAAATCACTTTAATTAGTAATAGAAAGATTGTAAAAGGATGAAACACAATAAAAATTAATTATTGTATTTGTACAGAACAAAAAGATTTTTTTTTATTTTTAAAAATTTGTATAAAATGTGAAAAAGTTGTACAAAAATTATTTATTCATTGTAAAAATAACAAACTAATGACAAATAAATAAATAATTATTAATAAGCAGAAAAGCTGTTCTGCTAAAATATACTAGTTTTAAAGTTTTAGTTAAAAATATTAAACTTAAAAAAATTATTTTATTACATAAATTATTTACTAATTCGATTTTTAATGAAACCAAACGAATTAATTAACTGTGAATGAAAATGTACATTAAAAATAAGTTACGAAGTACAACATAAAATGCAGTAACCATTGTTCTTCACCGAGAGCGCTCGTAGTAGAGTAGGTAAGGGCCATGGCTCAGGGGACCGGAAGTATGTCACGGGGAACGAAGGAAGGAAGGAGAATCAAGCAAAATCCACTTATATCACACTTTTTTCTCAAGATCATCAATTTGAAATTGTTGATTTACCCTTGCGCATAACGTGTCTATGGAAGTATAACTTAAAAAAATTGGGACGACACAGGGAAAAATGGAAAATTGATGCGTAGTATATCAAAGATGATGAGCACGGAGTGTTTTAACTGAAAGGGTACAAGTGTGTATATTGTTCATATTGGGCGACGGACTGTAACATATTGCCAGCAGTTATCGATCGTGTACACATACACAACAGCTGTTTACCACTTGCTCTCTGATTCACTCTCATGGCATCGGGCAAATATACCTTTATGATATTTAATCTCGAAATTTTATACTGGTGCAAAGAAAAGTAAAAAACTAACTCGATAGGAAATTTTTTGCTCTATACACTAGTGTTCTTATTTTTATTCTATCTTATATGCTTTAAGAGATATTTACGAAACAAACTTTAAACCCTGTTTTAAGCGTGTTTCACACAGTTTTGACATGTTTGATTATTTTTCCCGTAGCCTACGAGTTTGATTACGTATCATATCAAAAAGTTTCCCTTGGGGAATCAATTTTGACGATAGGTGTGTGGTAACCAACGCAGATAGGTGTGTGGTAACCAACTACGACCTGAACGTTTGCCAACTGACTCATATCTGATCGGGAAATTCAGGGTTAGGATAATGGGATATTAGTGTATTCAAGTTATTTACATTTCTTTTTACATTTCTCAATGGCGCGAATATTCAAATTCACTATAGCTTTAATTTGTTGATGTATTTGAATATTTTCAATGATATATTAATTAAAAATGTACTTATGACTTCACACTGTACGCAGAGACTCGAAGGGTTAGAGTCAAGCTAGCCGCACATCCAGCTCTCCATCATCAATAATAATAAGGAATGGTCAGAATTATCACTACTGATCCTTTTCAGGGCCATCACAAGTATTTACGTTCCCTACTTAACCATTAATCTTATGAGTTCTTTTAAGAGTCACCTAAGTTTAAAATACCTTGCCGACAAATACATTTTTACTACCATTTCCGGAAGCGATTCGTCAGCTAAAAAACTATATTAACTAAAGACGTCCACTATTAAACCAAGTCAGTCATTCACTGGCAGACGTCACGAGCGGAGTTGTTCTTTGTAAGGCTGGAAAATCCGGTGATCGACGACCCTATACTACCCTCTTGACTCTAAGCATTCAAACAGAAATCACTGATCATCTCCGAGGTCAACGCTGGTCGAACCTAACAGCTATGAAGGAAAAGTAAACTTGAGCAAACGGAACAGTCTCCAACGGGCAAGTTTTACGAACCAATCGTCCCCATGTAACTAGTACATAAGTAGCCAGTTTTATTAAAATTTTTAAAAACCAGTACTTATATCACAGATATTAGAAGTATTAGAAAATACTTACGTATTCAAGTACACTCGCATTGTGAGACTAGTGATATGTAGCTACGTTGTGTTGAACCTTATTTTCTTGTTAGTGCTATAGCAGTATATTGTTATGTGTTTGATTCACGTGATATTTTGGTAAATAATAGATTTAATAAAGTAATATTCGTGTTCAAATTTTTTTAGATAATCTCAATTTAAAAAAAACTGAGGTTCTGGTTATTTTAACTTAATTTTCATTTCTTCTTTTTATGAAATAGAAAATGAAATTTGTTTTGATACATTTTACTGTTACTCTTACTCTTTGTTGTAACAATATATCACTCACTTTGATGTTTGTAAATAAGCCAGCATTGAGGTTTAATCCAAGATATATTAAAAACTACTATAGCTTCAACGAGACTGCAATGTTTGTTTGCCTAATCAAAAGTAATCCTGAATTTAATATATCATGGAGCTATATAAGTAATCCAAGACAGTTTAAATATATTGATAAAACATCGGAGTAACAGGTTTGATTTTTTTACAACGCAGAACTTAGTTAGTTTTTGTATTGTTAATTTATTGTTAATTTGAACTATCATTAAGTATTTAAGGGATACGGAAACAAATGAAGGAATTAACATTGGTAAAAATAAGTCTATAGTTACAGTAAGACCTCAAGCAAAGTCAACAAAAAAGTGCACGGCTTGCAATAGTTATGGATATAACAATGATAAATATGATATTTATGTTACAGGTTTGAAATTTTAATCGAATTAGTAGGTTCAAAATGTAAAATTTCTAAAATTGTAAGAACTTACTTATTTACTTGGAGATGGAATTTCTAATAAGTCTTATGGAGTTATAAAACCAAAAACAAAGTTTAATGGAGGCCAAAATATTACTTTAATATGTTCTGCTGTCATTCACGACTATTCTGAAGTAGATTGGCGTGATAATAAAAACAAAACTCTTGTAGATTCTGGTGAGTTGTAAATTTACGTTGCAACAGAAATTAATTAAACTTTGACAATTCCATAGTTTATCTCAACTTAAATGATTGGAATATTTTAATGTTTTAGAAAAAATACACGTCATGTTTAAAAAAACTAACTATACTCACCGTGCCATTATGTTCATAAATAATGTGAGCCATTCGGATAAAAAAAATTTATATTGTGCTGCAAAAAATTTATTGAATAAAGAAATGTCAGAGAAATATTTTTCTTAAAATTAATAGTAAGAATAAAAAAATTTTGTTTTTTCTATAAAATTTCGTAACCCTAAACTTCAATTTCATGATTTTTTCAAAATTGTAGTTCCAGCTTTCTTCATTCGTGGAAGTATAAATGATGTTGCCATAAAACGATTGGCAAAAGATCCTAAAAATCCTGTTCATTTATCATCAAATCAGTTCGCTTTCGAGGATAGAAATCAAACATTAATCATAAGATACCTTTTTGAACGCGACAGTGGTAATTATTCGTGTTTGGCAGATAATGGCTTCGGGCTGGTTACAAAATCTCAAATAATTATTGTAAAAGGTAACGATTGCCAATACTTGTAATTGTACTTATGTTTCTTACAAAATATAATTAATGATCATTTAAGTGTGACAAAGCCGTACTGCCTTCCTACAAAAAAAACTTGTTATGTGACACGTTTAGCTAAACAAATTTCTTATATCAATTAATACAGAAGGCAATTTTATACCTGGTTATAATATAAAAAGCTTTGTTAAGTAAATTAAAGTTAAAAATAAAATTTGTGTGTATTGGCAAGTTTTTTAATAAAGTTATTTATGCTATCTTCTACAAAATTGAATTTCTATTCTGAAGAATTGAAGAATTCGTGTTACAGTCAACTATAAAATATTGTTTTATTTTGGCTCAAATTTCTTTTTTAATTATATTTGAAAAATATAAAGTTGTAATGAATTTTTTTTACTATACAACAAACGTACTTAATTACTTATTTTTCTCAAGAGAAAGAACAAATCGTTTTGAAATTAAAACAATTTATTTTTACTTCAAGAAATCAAAAAATTAACTTGGATTGGACTGATTGGGTGGTTTTTTACCATTTTTGTATCGCTTTTATTTTACTTTTATTTAAAAGCACAATATGCTAAGGTAATTTATAGTTGTTATTATTTTTAAAACACTTAAACTTAAAAAGTCAAACTAGCTATATGATAAAATTTGTATCCTCTTATCGATAAAAATTTTGAGTTTAAAGAAAACCAATTATTAAAAGCTGGTCTTACGCATTTTAAAGAAGGAGCAGTTGATCTTATAATCCCAAGGCTATCAGTAGATGATCAGCCAGATCTTCTACCGTACGACAAAAGATGGGAGATTCCTAGAAAAAACGTAAGATTAGGTAAAATCTAAAATCTTCTCAAAAATATAACATAAATATTAGCATCATAGTGATTTTAAATAACGTAAAACGTTCCATTTATTCAACTTAAGATAAAGAATTAGGCAGCGGGGCTTTTGGAGTTTAAGGTAAAAGCTAATGGGATTCTTGCTGAAAAGTCTATTTCCACTGTAGCTGTAAAAACGGTTCGCAAAAATGCAGATCTCATGTATATCAGCACACTAGCAAAGAAACTCAAAATTATGATTTATTTAGGACAATATTTAAATGTCGTAAATCTTTTGGGTGCTTGTACCAAAAATATAGCTAAACGTAAGAATTTACATAATACTGTACAAATCCATGTGTATAACAAATTGTGTAACAAAAAAAATTAAATCATATTGTAGGTGAACTTTTGGTAATCGTTGAGTTTTGCAGCTTTGGGAATTTGGAAAGCTATCTTTTGTGTCATCGAGAAAGTTTTATCAATCAAATTGATTTAAACACGGGTGAAATTAATCCATGTATAGGGGAACATCTCAAGAGGTATTGATTTTACTAACTACTAACGTTCATTTTGCAATGTAGTGCAAAATTTCTGAAAATTGGTCTTTTTCAATGGTTAGAAATTTCCGGGGTATACAATTATCCACTGTTTTATCGTATGTATTATATGAAAAACGTCAAGTATATTTACTTTATCATTTCCGAATGCAATAGAGGACGAGCCCGTAATTAATCATGGGTTTGAACCACAGAGCAGAGCAGATCTGAGAACTCTAGATTATTTTTTTTTTATAATACATATTTTATGCCTCACATGTTTAAGATTTAAGTCAAATAGTATCCCTGCTAATATAAAAGTGCGTATACAAAAATATAGTAAAATAAGGCTCATACACCATCAGTGAGTTGCAATCAAGAAATTAATGTTTCTTTTAACAATTTTTTAAGGATATTTTTTATTAAGTTATAATGTTACAGCTGCTTCGATATTATAGAACTTTCTTTAAGAAGAGTTACTTTCAAAAGAGATAAAAGCATGAGTAGATTACTTATAAGACGATACATTAACATACTTATCCAGAAAACGGTGTAAATACATAAAAATATATAACCGTTTGGTACACTACTAATTTTTATTCTATATTGGTTTTGTCTGTTATTTAATATTTTTGTAAACTCTTTTCTATTTTTAACGATACTTCAGCATAATATGATTGATTTATTTTTCTTTATGATCTGATATGAACCTACATGTAAAAAAAGGTGATTAATTTAATGGTTTTCTTGCAGACTAAGGATAAAAGATATAATTGCCCAATCAACTTTTTTTCTGAAATAGTTATCTTTAGCGTGAAATAGATATTATATTTGTTATTTTCAAGTAGTTAAGTGTGTAAGTCGAAGCTTGTTTCAGCTGCTTTCTAAATTACTTTACGTGTATCGACTGTTTTGGTTCAGTTTTCTATCGTAGTTGTGTCGTAAGCAATTAGGAATTCAACATTTAGCTTAAAGTTGTTCATAGATTGGGGTACAGAACTTTTAAAGTACAACTAAAATAATTAAAATTTTTTTACTAAACTGTGAGAAGATTAAATTCTTTAGAGTAAAAAATTGAAGTGGGTTTTACTAGAAAAAATTTTCTAACTGCATCAAAAAAGAAAAAAAATTTTAGTTTTCTATGCATCGTAAATATAACCAACCAAACATTTTTTTTGGGGCCTACAGAAAAAAAAACGAGATTTCTAACGATCTTAGAACGACCTTGTGCGATGAAAATCCA
The DNA here is from genome assembly GCF_036245765.1 of Copidosoma floridanum. Classification (NCBI taxonomy): domain Eukaryota; kingdom Metazoa; phylum Arthropoda; class Insecta; order Hymenoptera; family Encyrtidae; genus Copidosoma; species Copidosoma floridanum. Next base: position 6,650,512 of record NW_028321917.1, on the reverse strand, counting down.
ATTAATAAGCCAAGTTTTTACCACACAAAAGTTCAGAACTTTGGTGACCCAATCGAATCCAATGATAATTTTAGTTGTAATAATGACACTCAGCCAGACAGGCGTTCTAATTACAAAGGGGACTACGCGAATGAAGATATTATGTATCTCTGTATTGAGGATCTTTTGTTATGGGCTTATCAGGTAGCAAATGGCATGGAGTATCTTTCAAAAAAAAGGCCAGTACTTTTATGTTACGTATTTGCAGCAATTTGAAACAACATCACCTACATGAAGAAAAGTTGTCGATGCTAACCAACAAAAATACACAGAATTTAATGGACAACGATCTGTTACAATCGTTTATTTAAACAGTAATTTATATTTAACAACTCACATGTTTTTTTGGTTGTTGAGTATTCGTTTCAGCCTAAAAATACCTGTTTAGTAGTACCTTAATAAAAAATACTTCTTTTCGCCTTTCATGGTTGTTTTTTTTTGGTTAGTATTGCGATTTATCTCGAATATCAATTTATTTCGTAAAGTAATTTTAAGTCAGCACATTAAAAAGTAATATTTAATATGCTCACTTGTTCATTATATCCATTTCACACCAGAAATTTACTTTTTTTTCATGAAATGAAAAAAAACTTTCATTTGCTATTAAAATGCTACTTGAGACCAAAAAAAACTTATATTTCTTTTTTAAATATTTATTATTGTTGAAATAAACACTTGTAATCTATCATTGCATATCAGATGCTGTGTATTTTTGTTAGTTAGCATCGACATATTTTCCCCTGCAGGTGGCGTTATTTCAAATTGATGCACGAAGCGAATTAAAATTTATCAGTTACCTGTTTCTGATTTTGTATTACATAACTTTAATTGTATGCTAATAATTGTATTCTTAGGTGCTGCACTGTGACTTGGACACGAGAAATATACTCCTGGCAGAGAACAACATTATCAAGATCTGTGACTTTGGTTTAGCCAAGACATTGTACAAAGACGAAAACTATAAGAAGCAATGCGATGGGAAGTTACCCATAAGGTGGATGGCCATCGAGTCCATCAGAGACGGAATCTTTACCACTATATCAGATGTATGATTATTTGGTGCAGTTCTATGGGAATTATTTACCCTAGCCGAAATACCTTACTCAGGTATAGGGTTCGAGGTGATGTATCAGAAATTAATCACAGGCTATAGATTGGGTCGACCTTGTTATGCCACCAAAGACATGGAAAATAAAGTTTTTGTAAAAAGACCATTTTTATAAGACTCTTACTCTATGTTGCTTATCTTTTATTAGTTACAATAGTATGCTAAAATGCTGGAAGGAAAAGCCAATATTAAGACCATCGCTTACAATTTTGGTCAAACGTATTGAAAACTTTTACAAAACGACATCAAAATGCATTTTCTAAGACTCTATCATGAGTATGAAAATTTTAACAGTGAAGGCCAGTTTGGAAGAAAAGAAGATAATTTAGCTACAACATTAATACCAAATAATATAACAATTCCATTAATCCGGCAAAACTTCGTAAATACCTTGCCCCAAAATGCAACCCCATCCTATATAACTGTGCAAGCCTATCATCCCAGATAAAGAGCTGATGCTTAGTTTAAGTTTAATAAATCGGGTATGATTATTGGTGCAATAATACTCAGGTTTCAAGTTGTTCAATGGTTTTTCAATGACATTTTTTCAGCAGAAATAAGTTACAAAAGTTTGCTGAAAACATGCGTTAATCAAATCCTGTCATGCATCGATATAGAATGACGAGATGGAACACATAAAACCATCAAAAATTAAATTAATAATTGTTTAAAATTTTTACAGTGGCATATAGTAAACAAGACGAAATATTAAATACGATATTTTCAAATGCATACGTGACAAAACTGATTAATTTCTGTCTGAATTTATCAATTATGTGTAAAGATAAGGCTCCTTTCAATAAAACTGAACAAACTAAACTAAGAATAAAACTAACAAAGTTTGACCAATACAAGTGCATAAGTACTTTTATTAAGACGCTTTGTACCCAGGTTTGAGTAAAGGAATACTGAAACTATAAAATCATTTTTTTCGAGCCCTAATATAAAAACCTTTTTTGCCAGTATTTTTGCTGCTTAATTGGCACCATTCTTTTATTTTTGATATCAGCTTGTACTTATTACAGCTCAGAAATAAGAATGCAGTTTTGTGTTTATTTTAAAAATTTATTATAGACAACATAAACGACATTAAAAAAAGTTAGTTTTATTCCTAGAACCAGAAGAATGGTTCAGAAAATGAAATTGTGAATCATCAATCAAGCAATAATCGACACAAATATTCGAGTAGACCTTGATTTTTGTTTTTTTAAATGAACACAAAGATAATTTCATAAGTACTAAAAATTTTTGAACAGCTTTTACCATAATATTGAATTCATTGTCGAAAAAAACATCAGTATAAACTTTCTGGATGATACTATTACTCGAGAGCGAGATTGTTTGGAATTGGGCATCTATCATTAACCAACATACACATGTATCATAATTTATAATAGATCACTTTATCTACATTTACTTAAAACGGCAGCATTTACCAATTACATAGACGGATTACTTACAGTTACAATATCAAAAATTAATTACAATAAAGAAGTGGAGATCATAAAATAAATCGAAAAAAATTATTATAACTTTAATTTAATTAACACCTCTGATTAGAAAAGCTACTCGTAATATATATATTTATATTTACCGTCTGTCAAAAACAATTCATTTATTATTACTGCATTATATTTCGTAAGAATCTTAAAAATTATTACAACAAGATTAAAGACATTTAACATCGATATAGCACTTAAGACTGCTAAAAAATTACAATTATTATCAAAAATGGGTAGAAGCAAATGAAAAAAAAATTAAAAAATTTGGTGTGAATCTATTAAAATGCAGCTCATGTAAAAAAAATAGGTAAAAAATTTTAATACACGTATTAATAAACATTATCAAGCTTTTATTGAGAAAAACAACGCAATCACACTGCGCATCCCTTTATTAGAATGCAGTCACAAATTTAATCTTGAATATAAAATTAACATTAGGCCACGAATAGTAAAATTCTGTAGATCTATTAAAAACAGTTGAAATAAATAGCTCAGACAACCAGACCGACTACTCAGTTGTCAATTAAATTTAAATAATTCGCCAGTTTTAAATTGGTAACGGATGTATAAAGTATTGATATTTATTTTATCTGTAAAACTAACATAGATTCTTACTTTCGTCATACATCCGGGAGATAAACCAAAAGTTTGAAACAAAGTACTTAAAAATTATTACTAAAGCTATTAAACACACAACTATTGGGACGCAAAGTTACTTTATTTCAATGTAGGAAGCTGCATTACAGTAGAGTGAAGCCATAATGAGGATATGTGGCTAACAACGGGTGGTAAGTTCTATTTCTACATTTCAGCGTACACTAACTTAATTGCCGTTTAGCAAATCAGAAACCTGCACTTGTGTACAATGGGTTGTAAGAGGCCAAGTCACTTTACAGTATCGTTACATGCCACCTGTGCAGTTCTTCGATTATAGGTTCGATCACTGCAACGAGGTACATACAAAGGCTCTTTAAGTAAGCAATACATATACAAATCGAATAATTTTGAGACATTCTCTACATATATATACATTGTAAACGGATAATATCAAAGTGAGGCAGCAAATTTTCAATTCTTGACCATTTGACCTTCAAGTTAGACACACCCTGCAGCTAGCAATGTCAAACTTTCAAGGATGGAAGGACCCACTGACTCTCCTACGGCGAGAAAAATTACTCATTTTTCTTATTATACTATCAGGTATGTATAAGGTTACAATTAACGTTTCTAAATTCACAACTGTCCTTAATATATAACTTTCACTCTATTTTTTCATAAAGTATGGTTGTAAAATTTATCTCTAAATTATTACTGAAATCGCAACTGGTTCTAATAGTGCACATGCAGGTGCACTTTAACTTGTATTTTTAGTTACAATCTTTGAGTATTTCTTTTCATACTGTAGTTCAATAAAGGTATCTTCTAAAAGTAAGTAATGGAAAGCTTTTACAACATGCTTACCACCATTATCTTCGACATCTCTTTGTTAATATTATGAATATTACAGTTTTTTGTTAGATTTGACTTATTACATCGTTTTAAAAATTTGTTGGATGAAATTAGAAAAAACACTAACTTCGGCCAAATTTTTTTGTTTTCGTGAATACAATTACGTTATATTTTCTTCCAATTTTTTGTTAGATACAGTTCTTACTGTGATGTTTGAAATTGTCCTGGAAAAATTAAAGAATGGCCATTTTCTAAACTTTGATGTATATTAAAATAATGAATAGCAAATAAAAAACCATGACACTAATTAAAGTGCCCGTGAAGAGCGAGTGTGACAGCTCAAGCATAGTTAACCTATGAGGAATGGTGTAGACGAAGAAAATGAAAATCATAAGATCGATTTTAAATTTTATAGGCTGCCATGGATACAAGCCTCTACTATATCCAAATGTGACCGAGTTACAGATAAATGAAGGAGAAACCCTTAACATTACATGCACAAGCACTGGCTATATAAATTTTTATTTTCCCACCAACAATACATGGGGTAGAGTAAGTAAAATGACTTGAATATTTTATGTACACAAAAATTGTATAAACAGAGCTTTGAATAAGTTAATAACCACTAATTTCAACGTTAAAAAAAGACGACTTCTCGACCCGATATTAAACCAGAAGGCAGAAGCACCAACAAGACATTCATTAGATTATCAGCTGTTTTTGGAGACACTGGATGGTATTGTTGTGCTGATGAAACTAAACAAATAACAAGTATGACGGTGAAAGATCACAATGATCCAAAAGTCACTTGGATGTATATTTATGTTAAATGTAAGTTTATAACAAATTCCAGCTTTTTAGTTTACATCATAAAATGAGCAAATACTGTCATACTACTGCACACAAACTATATTTAAAAGTTTAACTGTTGTTATGCAGCCAATATGAACCCATTTGTGCATGTACATGATAAAGGGCATTATTTACAAGTTTATGGATGTAATGGACATGCAATTATTTCATGCCAGACGACTTCTCCTGAATTTAAAGTTACTTTGAAAAAAAATGGAAACGTAATGTGACTTTGTTAAAATTTATATATTAAATGAGGATCGAAAACGTAAACAATATTAATATTATAGGTGGTTCAACTCAGCAAAAATATAACATTTAATCCCAAAGTTGGTTACATCATTAAGAATAGACTACGTCCCTACTCTGATTCATTTACTTGTTCCGTAGAGCAGAAAAATTTATCGTCCACAATTACTCTGAAAGTTGATCTCTCTATATTATACGATTGTATAAGTTGGTCTCAAAAATTCATAAGTTCTTTCAAAGACATGACTACAGGCTCGAGCCTTAGTGCTAAGTGTTCAGTTAGAGTGAGAAGAGAAGCTGTTTACAATATTTTTTGGAAAATTCCGCAGAACACGGTAACATTAAATACTTGTACTATATTAAAATTATTTCAATAACGGCACAAGTGTCGGTATATTTCCGACAAATTTTCCAAATAATGTAGTATTTTCGTTTATTAGACTTCTAGAATAATTACAAACACTATTCGAGATAATAGTGATCAGTTCTACATAGAAGATGTAATAACATCTGAGCTTATTATAAACAATGTTACATTTGGAGATTCAGGAACTTACATATGCCAAATAGAATCATCGTATAATGAAACAAAAAATTCCAAAGTACATATATGTGTACATGGTAGGTCTTGGTCCCCTACTTTTTGGTCACTTCTTTTAAATAATCATTGGGTTCTTACAAATTTTTTTCGACAGATTCGAATCATCACTACATAAGTCTGACATCTGTCGAGAGAAAAGTATCCAGATTACGTGGTGAATCTGTAACTTTCTTGGCTAATGTCTCCGCATGTCCAGAACCTTTTTTACAGTGGTAACACTCACAGTTTTTTTAGACATATAAATTGATAAACACGAGATGTACAATATATATTCTTGATTTTATTAAAAAGTTTATTGCTTTTTAGGAAATATCATCATCGTGTCATCCCTCGTGTTTCAGATTATTTTGGAAGCTTAATATCAACATTTTGCAACCGAACAATGTGTAGATTACGCATAGATAATATTTCCAAGGCCAATGACGGAATTTATACTTTAATAGCTAATAACTTTAGGGAAAAGAAGAACATAACGTTTCATCTTCAAGTTATTGGTAAATCATATGTTATTATTACAGAAAGATCAGTAACATTTGAAACTTCACTATAATTAAAAGTTTTCATAATTAATCAATTCGATAGTTTAAAATATCCCGCTTTTTTAAACTGAAAGCTGAAAGCATTAAACCGCATGTTCATTATTAATATTTTTTTACAAAAAGTGAAAATGTGTTCTGTTAATTTATAATATAACATACTTACGAATTTATGAGTAATGAAAAAAATAATGTGTCAACTTTTCCAAACTACCGACGAATTAGTACGTATGCCATAAATATGAAGAGTATTAGAGATTACTTTCTTATTGATGTTTACTAATTCTCTGAGACTACCGTAAAGCCATGATACGTTTAGCTCTCCGCATTTAAGGTAAATTTTATCATTAACTCTAAATATGCTGTATAATGTTTTTAGCTCCATCTTGTAGGATTATTTTTTTTATTTTTTTAATTAATACTTTTGCAAAAAATAAATTTAGTGAAGTAGTGTTAGTGTATTTAATTCTCTAACTGATCCAGATTTTGAAAATAAGAGCTCTCTGTGTTTTTCCTCACTTTTAATCCATTTTTATCACGCAGCAGCATGTCATATCTGTCTGAATATATTTTGTTGTTAATCTCACATTTTTTTACTACAATGATTTTACTATATGTTATTGCTTGTAGATAAGCCAGGCGTAAGGTTTGATTCAAGTTATTTTAAAAATTACTATAGCTACAATGAGACTGTGACGTTTGTTTGCATTGTTAAAAGTCACTTGGAATATAATGTATCGTGGAGTTATATCAGTCACCTGACAGAGTCTACACATGTTGACGAAACAGCTAAGCTACAGGTTTGTTTGTCTAAAAAATGATTTATTGAAAGTAATAACTAGAGGTATGTTAAATAATCAAGTCGAGTAGGAACGTAATAAGGCACGTTTGAGAAAGCATACGATGTCTCAGAAATCGCGCTACTATTTAATTGTAAGTCGCATACTCGAATTTTTTAATTACAAAAAATTTTTATTCTTGTCAGCATACCTTAAATATTGAGGTCCAATGTAAACTTTTTAATCCCAGTCTACAGCTTTTTTGCCGATTATAGTTAGTAGAATTATAAAAATTAGATGAGTGAGTCTCAAAATGCTCAAAGTAACATTTTATTACGCTCAGCCCTCATAAAAAGTGGTCTTACTGTCAAATTAGCTGCGAGATAGCAGAGACGGATTTTTATTACATAGGGGTAAATAAGGGTATGATTGCGATTTTTTAGTGGTCAGTCTTAAAAAAATGTCTAAGAAATTCAGTCCATTAAATCGCTGTAATTCTTTTTGTTTGTTAATGTTAAACCTAACAACTTCTGAATTTTGCTTTGATAAATTTGTTAACTCTTAAATATTGATTTAAAAAGAGGTTTGAAAGTTTAATTTTGCCAATGCTGGTATCATTGCAAGCTTGTGTGTGTCATTATGCAGGTATTATTGTGGTCAATTTCAATGGTAAATCAACGGGTCATAAACAATAATATATTCACAGTGAAAGAGGTTATGTTGCATCAGTTATTGCGAGGACATGACCATTTGTTATGTAAATTCAAAGTTTTTAACCTTTTTTTTGGAACTAAAGTTTCAATAATTAGATACTCCATAACTACATTCAATGATATTAAAAATTAACTCACCATAACTCATCAGTTCAATTAAAATATTCATATTAATTGATCCGCAATAATTGGAGCAACCGTAATAATACTCTCTTCTACCTCTAGTCGACCGTTCGAGAGGAAAATAAAAACTTGCTTCATGGTGAACTGTAAGGTAGCAGAGATGGGCTCTTTTTTTATATTATAGTGCTATGCGTCCCCTACTTGCTCGTCAATATCGCACTGGATGGGAATTTAACCTCGTGCCGGTCCACGACCTAGCCGACAGAGCTACCGCATTCTCCACGGACTACAAACTGCCTCGTCCACTGTTCGAAGTGTGATTGTTAACTTTTTTTTTTTTTTGAGGGGCATTTAGTCTCTCTCATTAGGAGTAGCGTACCTTGGTCATGCATTGGTTTAAAGTTCAAAAATGACGCAGAAAAGCTTACCGGGGGAAAACCTTGAGGAAAATACAATAGCCGGAAATCTGATTGGCCAGAGCTGCTCTAGTTAAGCTACTCAAAAATTGGTACTTTCCACATCCAGCTTGCCCTTATGTATGCGTCAAGAAAAGGGAAGGTGAATCACTCACTAGAGCCCTTCCATTCTCTATTACATTCAGATTTTACCAATTTTTTATTTCATTTTAATATTGTTCTTAAGATAAAATTTTAATAGTACTTCCTTATGTTCGGTAGTATTTGTTTACTTAATAAAACCTATTGCAGGAAAAGCAGTGAAAACCGCCTAACATTTTGATAAATTGCTTCGTTAAATAAACAGTCGAAACGTGACGGTATATTTATTAGATATAATGAATTAAGTAAACTAACAGCAAGAGCAGTGGCTGCGATTACATTACTTATGTTTGTAATAGTATAATAATTGTACTAATAATAGTAATAATGATAATAATAATCATAATAATAATAATCATAACCCTAATAGTAATCATAATACTGTGATTATTAGAAATAATAATAATCGGCTACTCCTAATAAAAGAGCCTAGAGACCCCAAAAATAGAAAGTTGATTTTTACTCTCAAACGGTCGACTGGGTAGCTAGAGTCCACTTCTGCTATTATACGGTTCTCTACGAGTGCGGTTTAATTTGCTGACGGTATCGGTAGCTTATAGATCGCAGAATCGAACACCTTGTATACACCGCTCTGGGTAGTATTGTAGACCTCTAGGCGCGTCGCGAGAAAGTGCATCGCGATACAGCACTACAGCCGCTCTGAGGCATTATAACTTGACTCATTCGCTTAAAAGCACTCTTCCCTCATTATCGGGTATTTTATCAAGTATTCTTAATTATTTTCTAGCCCTGCGTCCCCCCTACGTGCCCAGTGTAAGTCCCAAGCAATCAAGCGCAAGCTTAGACTCGAATAGTTTGTCACGCCAAATTAACAATTCGCTAATAATTAAAATTAACAACGTATGTAATTAAATGTAACATGTCGAACTTGCTAAACCTTCTACTTTTGTTAAGCGTTAAGTTTTGTAGAGTTTTAATTTGAATTTAAATAAAGTATTTAAAGGATACCAAGATGGAGGAACAAAGCAACAGTGCTGAATATAAATCAACGGTAATGTTAAGACCTCTTGCAGAGTCAACAATAAAATGCATGGCTTGCAATAGTTATGGATGTAACGATGCAAGATATGACATTCATGTCACAGGTTCGTATATTCAAACCAACTATTTACGTCAAGTTTTTAGTTTGATGAAAATTTACTGCAATGAAATGTTTTTCAATTTTCATTCTTTTATTTAAAGATGGAATTCCCAATGAGGCTTATGGAGTTATAAAACCAAAATTGAAATTTCATAAAGGTCAAAATATTTCTTTAGTATGTTCTGCTGTCATTCGTGAATTTTCTCAAGCCGTATGGTATGATGATGAAAACAACAAAGTTGAAGATTCTGGTCAGTTTAAGACTAAAGTTATAATGCAACTTATTTAAATTGTAAAAGTAGCTTAGTTTGTCTGAACTCAAATCATTCAGATCTTGTATTGTTTTAGAAAGAATAAAAGTTACGTTTGAAAAAACTAACTTCACTCACCGCGCTGTTATATCGATTAATAATGTTAGTCGTTTTGATGAACGAGATTATTATTGTACAGCAAATGATGAATTTTACGAGGAAATTCCAGAGAAATATTCTCTTCAGCTTAATAGTACGTATAAAAAACTTTTTCTTCACAATATTTGCATAGTGGATCAGTTTTTAAGTTAGCCTTCTATATATATATAAGTTATACTTATATTTCCCTTCACACCACCCAACGCCACGCCACTACAGCACACCACAAACGTTGAATTTTATTGAATTTTAATTTTTTCTTTCGAACTAATTAAAAAAAAAAAGTTAAATAAAAACGATTTAATGCGATTTATAAATCTGCGACAACCTGCATACTAGCTAGAGCCCTTACCCACTTTGCTATGAGCATCCCTGATAAGAAGTACTAAATTACTTTTTGTTATGGTATGGTTTGTAATCGTCATGTAAATATTCATGTAGTGCTTACGTATGAATTTGATTTTATTATACATTTTATTATCAAATAAATTATTTATGAAATAATCGAATTTTTTTAGTTAAACGATTTTCTTAAAATCTTAGAATAATAATATTTAAAATAATTTGTTTTTAACATAGCAGCTTTATTATGTCATCTTAATATTTATTTAGTTATTATTAATTTGTTTTTTTTTTTAATTGACAATTAAATGTGAAATTTTTTCATCTTTTTTTCAAAATTTTCCAAAATTCTTTAAACAATACTTTTTGCGTTTTATGAATACATCAATTGATTTTTTTGCGTTTTATTCTTTCACAGTTTTTCCATTCGTGATCGAGATATTTTTTTGGCTTAAGGGGGTTAGAGCGGTACAGTCAGTCTCAAAAGTTAATTCAAATTAAAAATTAGTGTATTTTATGACTATTCTTGATAAATTGTGCGAGCTATTGCATATCGTACAGCAGAAGATTACGAACAAGTGAGAAAATAAAAAATTAATACTTCAAAATCGAATTTATGCTCCATGTTTTATTTCTCATCTGCTGTATATAAATATACCAATAGCATTTTCGTAAAATTTTTAATTAAAGTATTTCTTACACCGTGACGGCTTACTTTCTCAAATTTGGATATGTTATTTTAATTGTTACTAACAATTACATACTCGTTTTTTAAAAGAATTGTAAAAATTTTTTGCAAGTTGCTGGTAAAAATGAACATGCCGCGACGACGTTCTAGTAAGATTCTGTGTGTAAGATACTAAGTTTGCTATTTTTTTTTTTTAAAAACTGTGACGCTACGGTTCCTGAAATTTTAATATGTTGTTAACATAATAAAAACAAAAGCATTATAATTTTTCGAAGACTGTCGTAAGAAATTTTTTTTTTTTTACACGCTTTTACGCATACTTGATCCACTTTATCTAAATTTATTTAAAAACCAACTTGTGTATATTTTTAAAAATCGAATAGGTTTATCGAGAAGTTATCTTTCATACTGAAAAATGGGAAACTTTTACACATCATGAAAATGACATTTCATGGGATTCCTTTGTAATGCTACGCCTTAAATTAAGATTTTTCAAAACGAACCATCTTGGGAATCATATTAACAAAGGGTACAGTTAAATGAACTGCAATTTTTTGTGGGTGTTTTTTATGCTATTTGAAAAATACGTTTCATGTTCGTATAATATCTGTTAAGAAAATCTACGAGTGATAAACATCCTGCAGCAACACTTACAGATTTGTAATACTACCTTATTGAAGATGAAGTGGTACAGGATGAGTTACTACAGGACGTTTTTCTTACCCTTTTAGATATGAATACATTTTAGGTATAAAAGCTAGACTAGGAATAAGTGTATGAGCGTATGTGACAGATAACATGAGTATGACATTAGAGACGTAATCAGAGTAGGTGGTAAGAAGTTCTTTCAAAACCTTCGGAAGATTCATGATCATACATTCATTAAATATGAAAATATTAATTCAAACCTCACCCAATTAAAGTAGGGATGCTAATTCCAACGATAGTTGCACTACCTTTGTACACAATATCGTTTCATGGAAGGGATAATAATATTTATAGTTACATTGTCTGCCATATCATTTCATGATAATAAAAGTAAAACCTTATACTTGGGTACCCAAGCACCCACTGTCTACTTATTTTTATAGATAACTTACTTTTTATCTTTGTTTTAAGTGATTTTTTTATTGTAAGTTCCAGCTTACTTCGTTCATGGAAATATCAATAACGTTGCAATAACACGATTTGCAAAAGATCCAGAAAATCCTGTATACTTATCATGTCACTTTGAAGGCATCCCAACACCTAATATTATGTGGTTCAAAAACAGTACATCTATATCGTCATCAAAACAGTTTAGTTTAGAGGATAGAAATCAAAAGTTAATCATACGATATCTTTTGGAACGTGACGGTGGTGACTATTCATGTGTTGCAGAGAATGGCTTTTGGCCAGTAAAAAAATCTCAAACAATTATTGTCAAAGGTAACAATTACCGATGCAAGTAATTGTGATATTTATATTAAAATAAGTATTTTACATCATTGATGTACGGGGCGACCTTACTTGCCGCTTTGTTATAAAAAACTTTTGTGAAGAAAATAAAAAATTGCAATACATTGAATGATATTGTCAAGTTTGAAATAAAGTTGTTCATACTTTCTGCTAGAAAATCGAATTTTCATTTTAAAAAATGGGCTTATTTCTGCTATGACCCCAATTAAAAAAATGTTGTTTTTTAAATTAAAAATTTTATTTTCCCACATTTTTATAACAAATAGTTGTAGTTGATTTTCTCAATTATGAAAGTATTAAACTTTATTACTAACTTAAAAAAATAATAGTATTTGTAAAATAATTGCATTTGACTTCAGGAAATCAAGAATTTTACTTGTGGATTGCGATGATAATATGGTTTATAACAGTTCTTATTACTCTTTTAATGTACTTTTATTTAAAAACTCAACATGCAAAGGTAACTAGAAAATTTTAGATGTTTCTTAAGAATGAAACTTGTCAACAAAAAATATTTTTATCACCGAATCAACAATAATTTCAAGTTTAAAGAAAAACAACTATTAGAAGCTGGCTATACGCATTTTAAAGAAGGAGCAGTTAATTTGATAAACCCAGAGTTAACCATAGACGAGCAGGCAGAACTTCTTCCTTACGATATTAGATGGGAGTTTCCTATTGAGAAGTTAAGATTAGGTAAAAAATTATAAATTCTTCCTACTGCCACTTAAAGACTATAAAAATAACCATCTAAGTAATCTATCATAATGTAAACAACCTATTTATTCAATTATAGATAAGCAATTAGGAAGCGGGGCTTTTGGAGTTGTGTATAAAGCAGAGGCCTATAGGATTCTTCCTCATAAGTCCATCACAACTGTGGCTGTGAAAACAGTTCGCAGAAATGCAGATTTAATGTATATCAGTGCGCTGGCAAAGGAGCTTAAAATAATGGTTTATTTAGGACAACACTTAAATATTGTAAATCTTCTGGGCGCTTGCACCAAAAATATAGCCAAACGTAATAACTTACGAATAACTGTTCGAAATATTCATGTAAAAGAACTTATTTAATAAAAATAAAATTATGTTGTAGGTGAACTTTTGGTAATTATTGAGCTTTGTAGATGTGGAAATCTTGAAAGCTATCTCGTGCGTCATCGAAAAAATTTTATTAACCAAATTGATCCAAGTACAGGTCAAATCGATACTTCTATGGGGAAAAATCTAAAGAGGTAAGAATTTGACTGTTTCAACTTCTTATTAAAATTTTAGAGCTACAATGTGCTTTAGTGACAAATATTATTTTTGATTTAATTAAAGCGTGACCCTATTAGTCCCTTCGGATGCAAGCACATACATGGAATCGCGTAAAACGTATTGCTTGTCGCATAAAATTACAGGATCAGGGAAAGTTAGGTAAGGTAAGCTTTCTGCGAAAAAAATCGTCATCGTGTACGTGTGAGTGAAAAATATGCGTGTAAGTGTTATTAAACCAATCACAGCTAGTAGTTAGTTGGAAAAACACATGCTCTTTCGCTCTCGCTTGTGGCAAAAATAAAGTTACGTGCGTATTCTTTTATTTATGTGCACTATGGCGAATTTTTTTGCATAAAGCGTAAATAAAGTACGCAACCTGTGAATACAGTCAGTAGCTAATGTGAACAATAACAATTAAATTGTCAATTTCATGATTAATTAGATTTTTGACATTGAATAAAAAACAAATCCTAACACCTTTGAAGAATTATAGAAAGGCTATACGACATATGCGAGGACCCAATATCGCAAAGAAAAAGTGAGAAGTATTTTGATCAACAAAATTTTGGTCAACTTCCTCCTACTTTACGCGATACAAGAGGCTTTCATGCCTTCTTGTGACCACAAACTGGCCTATATCTAATCTTTTTCACTTTACGCGATACGCGATATGCTTTACGATTTACGGGGTTTCATGTGCCCACAGCTTAAGTTACAGAGCGATTTATATGGACACCTTCAAACAGGAGATCACAAAAGTTTTTTGAGGTACCTCCCTTGTCTACATATAATAATGAAAAGTATAACAGTAATATTAACGAAACCCAAGTACAGCCAAGTGTAGCCTAGGCAGCCAAAGTCTAAATGCAGTCAACCACCCATACCTACATAGATATTTATGTACACCTAGCCGAAGTACATTTTTACGTTCATTGCATATACGGAGTACTTGTTATACAGTCAATAATAAATTATCTTATTACTCTTAATAAGAGTCTCCAGAGGTAGAAGAGAAGGCTAGTGAGGATATTAAGTAGAAATGTTCGTCTTTAAAAATTAGCGCGTATCCGTGACAAAAATAAGGAGCTGAAACAATTTTCACTTTCTTTTTTAAAAAATATCTCGAGAAAATGATTCAGTACATACACTTTGCAACGTGGCATTTCAAACAAGACAATATTTTTATAAGGACCTAATAATGGCTTTCCTCAGATATCCCCATTTTCTTTAGGAAGTGCATAAGTCACTTATTGTAATACTATTCAATTAGAGCATATGTTAAAAATTCAGACTTCAAGCAAAAATTTCTCGTAATTTAGAGCAGGCTTGGAGTATAAGAAAAGTACGAATGAATTAAATGGATCAAAATCCATTAATTAAAACATATGTTATTACGTATAATTTCGCAAGGGAGCTACCTTAAGTAACTTTTTGTTCTCGTACTGTATTGTTTACGATGTAATTTGATATTGGACTAGAACTTGAAGACAATGAGATGTTTTTTCATTAATATTAATATCTCGTGTAAAAGCAATTACTTATAAAATAGTAAACTAATAACCTGAATTAAACATTTAATATTATCTGTATTACAGACTTTGTTTCACATAACAAATTATTTTATCCTTACTATCACATAATGTCTTTACTTTATAGCTGGATTTATATGAATTATAAAACAAGCTGTTCATAATAAGAAATATCATACTAATAATATACATAATTCAGTTAAAAAAATACGAAATACTTTATCATTTCTAACAATAAGTAATGTTCACCCTGTATCCAAGAAAGGATAAAATTTGTTAGGTTGTTAACCATGTAGTTAGTTCTGGAACTTATTAAATATATAAAACAAAACACAAAACTTGATTTGGTAACCTTTAAATTGTAAGTGTCACGAACGAAACAAATTTTTTTGGCCTATAGAACAAGACACGAGATCTATGAAAATTTAACCACGGCCTTGTCTGACAACAGTCCAAACGATAAGAACACTATTCACTATTCAGAAACTCAGAAGTTCAGCGGCTCAATTGAATCCAGTGATGATTTGATGAATGAAGACTCTGCGCCAGGCTGGCGTTCTAATTATGAAGGTGATTACACAGAAGACGATTTTTTGTTCCTCTGCACTGAGGATCTTATGTTATGGGCTTATCAAGTGGCAAACGGCATGAAGTTTCTAGCAGAAAGAAGGGCAAGCACTTATTATGTGTATACATATACATATTTATTGCTTACCTATTTATAATAACGCATTAACTTACTGTGGTTTTATGATGCTAATTTTTTTTGCAGGTGCTGCACTGTGACTTGGCTGCAAGAAATATACTGTTAGCAGAGAACAACATCGTCAAGATCTGCGATTTCGGTTTAGCCAAGACATTGTACAAAGACGAAAACTATAAGAAGCAATGCGATGGGAAGTTACCCATAAGGTGGATGGCCATCGAGTCCATCAGAGACGGAGTATTTTCCACTATGTCAGATGTGTGGTCATTTGGTGTAGTACTCTGGGAATTTTTCTCTCTTGGACAAATACCTTATTCAGGCGTAGGGTTTGAGGTGATGTATCAGAAATTAATTAGGGGATACAGAATGTCTCAGCCTACTTATGCCACTGATGACATGTAATTGAAATTTTTTATAATCAGTTCGTATTTGAAAAGCCATTAAGTACTCAATTCGTTTACTTTTTTTTTTTAGATACAATATTATGCTCCATTGCTGGGAGGAAGAGCCAACATCCAGACCGTCATTCACAATGCTGGTTGAAATGATTGGAAAACTTTTACAAAATAATATCAAAACCCATTTTCTAAGAATTTATCATGAATATGAAAATTTTGATGAAGAACGCCAGTTGGAAAAAAAAGATGACAATCAAGCAACAGCATCATTTTCTGAAGATATGACAATTCCGCTCAACCGGCGTAACTATGTTAGTACGTTGCCGTGAATTGCAAATCTGCCCTACGTTATACCATTACTGTAACTCATAATGCAAATGTTTCATTATTTTCCGAAAACAATTTCAAGAGCAAGTACATAAATCCAGAAGGAAGTAGTAACTTTGATAAAACAAATGTATTACAGTGCAATCATGCTTAATTTTAAAACTATTTGATGTTTGATCATCAAAAACACTTTTTTTAGCAAAACTAAACTTTAAGAGTGTGCTGACAATATACGTAAACTGAAAAATGCTGTACCTGGAATATGTGATCAGATCAGAAATTTGTAATGAATGAAAAGTTTAATAAATGTATGTGGGTATAATTTACTGTAGCACAGGGTAGTACAAAAAATATTGCTTACGATGATTTCAAACATGCATATGTGCTGAAAAAAATTAGTTTTGCTCCTAATTTATTAACAATATTTTGAAATCAGGCGTCTCAAAATAAAACTCCCAGGCGCAGTATTACTTCTGTAGACAATTTGTGTACAAGAATACTTAATTATATTTCAATTTAAGTTTTTTTTTTTCATTCACTAAGTCCATGACAAATTTAAGCAACGTTCAAAGAGACACCAAAATTTATTGTTGCGTGTAAAACTAACAAAGGTTCATGCTTACGTCATATATCTGCTATATAATGCAAAAGCTCTAAATAAATATTTTATAAAATTTTTGAATTCATCAAATGACTATTTCTACTGAACCTATCAAATTTACAACCGCTAAGGTTTCAAGTAATCAAATAATACAATAGTAACAGCTTAGTAACAGGACGACGCTCGTAGAAACAACGAAGAAGAGACTTATGACAAGGGCAAGGAACAAACAGTGGATGGTAAGTTTTTCTTCTACATTGCCGTGTAAACTATCTTAATTGCCGTTTAGCAAATTAAGTGAACCGCTGAATAGTGGGTGACAAGCAGTATTCATTGTCTAGTGTCTATACATACTTTGTGTACGGTTCTCCGATTATATAATTGATCACTGCCATAAAGTGCATTTATAGGCTTTACACAAATAAACGATACAACTACATGTCAAGTAATTTCAAGACATTCCTTACATTTATTTACATTGTTCATGGCTTAAGCCAAAGTCAAGCTCCAAATTTCCAAGCCTAAAATATTTGACCTACGACTTGGACACATCCTTTCGTCAGCAATATCGAGCTTTCAAGGACGGAAGGACCCACTGACTCGCAGACGGTGGGCAAAACTACTCACTCTTTTTGTCATGGTATCAAGTACGTATAAGATAATCTTTTTTACATGTCAATATTTAACTATTACTCTTATTTTCACATTACAAACAAAGAGCTACTTCACGTAGCATACAAAACTTTATTAAATTTCAAATGAAACAGAATTGAATGCTTTGGTTGCCAAATCTATTTAATGCTCATTAAAAAATTATAAACATGAATAAGGTTACAGCCTCATATTAATTTTTGTAGAGTTAACTAAGTATAATAAGACAAATGCAAAAAAAGTTTTATTTTACTATAGTTAACAACCTTTTTTTAGAACTTGCGTGAAGTACCTACTATTAATGAAAACCAAAAGCGAAATTTCTTTCCTATTTTCATGCTCATAATATATATTTTTTTTTTAACTCACATTTATTGACACTGAATGATATGATTATAGGATTGATAGTTTAAACTATTTTTCAATCTAATGAGCCACATTTTTTGAGAGTTGAGATTTTTTGCACTATTTAAATGAGTAATTAGGAAATGGTTACACCATGAACGGTTTCTTAAGGAACTGAGTTTACGGTGGAGCTAATTATTCGTCTCATTTTGGGTAGTTAAGTGTAAAAATAATTTAAATTTTCCTTTTCTCATTGTAGGACCATCCACTATCATTATTTTCACATTTCATGCAATAATATTTCTTATAAAGAAAAAAATAAAGCATCTGTCTTTGGACTAATTTTAAAGTTTATAAACTGTCATGGATACAAGCCTCAGCTATATTTTAATGTGACTGAGTTGCAGATAAACGAAGGAGAGTCTCTGAACACTTTATGCACAAGCAATGGAACCTGTTTTGAAATGGATATACAATTCTACTCAATAAATATCAGTCTTATTAAAAAATGCATTATTTTTCAGGGTGGATAATTAGGGTGCAACTTCAATTTTTCAATACATCAAGACAACATAATATCCAGAATCCACAGCAAAATGACAAGTAGCTTACACATAGAAAATATTTTAAGCAACAATGATGGAAATCATAAACTAATAGCTGAAAGCATTGTCGGAAAAAGTAATATAACGTTCCATCGTAAAGTTCTTAGTACACGAAATACTTTCGCTACTAAAGTACCTTTTAAGTATTGAAGAATACATTATATAAAGATTTTGATTATTAGACAGTTAAGGTGCATTCTAAGGATTAAAAATCCCAGTTATATAAGTATGTCTTCATTTTTTGAGCTAAAAACTTGCAGTGTTACATTGCATTGTTACGCAGGAAAGATACGTTTTGGTAAGGAAATGCTTTGCGAGAATGATCAACACAGATTCCTTCAAGAGCTTTATTCAAGATATCGAAATCATAGGCAAGGTAGCGCGTGTGTACCTTTCAAAGGCTCGTCGTGTACACTCCAAATAGACACTCTCTCATAGCTCGCACTTCCACTTTTCTTGGCCCTAGGGCCCCTCGTTATGAGGTTTGAGGAGAGGGAGCGTAGAGTCTCACCTATACTATCGTACGTTACAGCATGTTCACAGTTGTTATCATTTTAAGATTGAGTTATAATGTGTGACAAATTTTTGTAATTACTGACAGTTCTTAAATTCCACGTTACTAATACACAAGTTGTCAATTTTATTAAAATTTTTAAAAACCAGTTCTTGTATCATAGATATTAGGAGTATCAGAAAATACTTACTTATTCAAGTTCATTAATATTATGAGACTTGTGATGTGAAGCTACCTTGTGTCAATGCTTATTTTATGGTTAGTTTTAGTAGTATATTTTCACCGTTTTGTTTCACGTAACGTTGTGATAAATAATACATTTAATAAACTGATATCTGTGATCAAAAGCTTTTAGCTAATCTGAATTTGAAAAAAAACTGAGATTCTGATTGTTTTTACTTACGCATTACAATTTTACGTTAGTTTTAATACATTTTGCTATTAATCTAATTTTTTTTTGTAACAATGTAAAACTAACTTTAATGTTTGTAGATAAGCCAGCTTTGGGGTTTCATCGAAGTTTATTAAAAAATACTGTAACATCACTGAAACTGCGATGTTTGTTTGCTTTATCAAAAGTAATCCTTATTTTAATATGTCATGAAGCTGTATAAGTAACCGAAAATAGTTTTAATATATTGATGAAACATTGGAGGTAAAGGTTTTATCGTTTTAAAAAGCGGAACTTAAATTATTTGTACATTGTTTATTTACTGGAAATTAGAATAGTAAATAAGTATTTAAAGGGTACAAAAACAAATGAAGGAAGTCACATTGGTAAGAATAAGTCTATAATTACAGTAAGACCTAAAGCATTGTCAACAATCAAGTGCACGGCTTGCAATAGTTATGGATGTAACAATGATAAATATGATATTTATATTACAGGTTTGAAAATTAGATCGAATTAATAGGTTCGAAACTCACTCATTTACTTAAAGATGAAATTTCTAACAAGTCTCATTTTACTAAAATATAAAGCAAAGTCGTTAAAACTGTTGTAATCGCTAACCGCGAAAACTACTAAACCGATTTTGCTAAAATTTTGCATACCGATTCTTGACACTTCCTAGATGGTTTTAGTATGGTTTTTATGTTGAAAAATTTGATAGTAATAAACAATAAATACGCTTAAAGTTTCGTAAAAATACGCCAGCTTTTAACTTTACTTCAGTAGGATCCGCTAAGTGGCGTCGACATGAAATTAAAACTACCTGCAACAGAATTAAATAAGTGTCGTTACAACAAGCCGGAGCGTCTTGATAGATTTCACAGACGTCGATTAGCAGTTCATCGAGCTGCATCGGGAAAATAGATGATCGTCGTGCAGCTGGGAAACTCAAATATTGATGACGCTTTTCTTCCGTCAGTAAGTGATTGAGGTCTACTTTCACCCTGAACCTCCAGGATTGACGAGTGTCACCAATGAAAAATTTATATTAACCGTAAACGTCTCCAGGAAAATTCCACGAGACGTGTCTAGCCAGAGCACATCCTGCTCCAACACTTCCAACTTATGTGGCCGTACCACAATCTGGCCTGGTGCCGTCAGAGAATTTTTTGAACACAAATGTACGCCAGAAAAGATAGCCCTGACGAGTAAGGGCAGCCACAACAGCTAGATTGTTGGTGGTCGTTCCTATGGCATACCTACAGAGAAGGTATTCTCCATACCAACTTTCCCGACTAACGACGAGCGGTGGTTATCCAGGCAACAACCTAAAGACGAGATATATTTTGATCAGCGGTGTATATCTCCCTCATGTACGGTCTCCGTACACGGAGACTTCGAGGTTAAGAGTCAAGCTACTCACAGCTGGCACTCCATCATCTAGCAGAATAATAAGGAATAGCTAAAAATTTTAGCACTGGCTTTTTTCAGGGCCAATAAAGTATTTACGTTTATTACTTAACCTTCATCCTCATCGGTTGTTTTAAGGGCCCCCTAAGATCGAACTACTGTGCCAACAAATAAATTTCTACTACCATTTCCAGAAGCGATTTGTTGACTTTAAGACTATGTAAAGCTGGCTACTATTAAACAAAGTCAGTCATTCACTGGCAGACGTCACGAACGGAGTTGTTCGTCGCAAGGCTGGGAACACTAGTACGATCCTATATTAAACTCTTGACTCTTAGCATTCAACTAGAAATCACCGATCCCCTCCAGTCTGCACTGGCCAAACCTAACAGGTATGAAGATAAAAAAAACTTGAGCCAACGGGAGTCTCCAACGGGTAAGTGTCACAAACCAATCTTTCCACCTTAGATCATCAAAACAACTGAGTCTGCGAAAAAAAGGTGCTTAAGACACCAACGTCTTCGACGTTATACCAGGAGACGTTAAGAAAGAGCACTTCAATTAGCCCCAAAGCTTTGGACTTTGTAATTTTTCTTCTGATCAGTTTCGGTTTTCAACAGCAGAAAAGAGAAGAACACCCCGAAGTATCTAGGCAGTCACGATTGCTGTAAACTTTAGTCAAGAAAGAGTTTACTTAAGAAGCTCAAATACATTAGAACTTAACGAAGTTGACAGGAAACAGCCATTAGGGGTCACAAAAGTCACAAGAGGATGAATTCGAAGGAAAACTTCAAATGCATCTAATGAATACAATTTTAGGCATCAAGAAACTGACGCAGAAAATTTATTAGAATTGGAACAGCAACATAAAAATCAACTAATTAAGAATCCTTTACGTGAGAGATCAGCTTTTAATTTTATCCTCACAGTAGTTTCTTAAATCTTTACAGATCTAAATTCAGATTTTTAAATAACAAGAAAATATATTTGTATTTTTTTGGCAATAAAAAATGTAGATGTTAAGCTCAAGAACTTTGTTGCTCTGGTAATAAAGTTGTGAGATAAGAGAAAAAAATTTTTTTTAATATATATTTCTAGGAGTTTAAAAACTAGCCCTTTCCGTAAATTACATCGTAGAAAGTGCAAATTAACCGCTTCTTATGGCCAACGATTATTTTATGACATAAGGAACGCACGGTACTTTTCAGCATAATTATATTTTTTTAAATTTTTGCATCTTATTATTTGACCAAATAAACTGTATGGATTGCAAACAAATATGATTTTAGTAAGAAGATTATTGTTCTAAGAAGTGTCAGGATTAAATGTAAAATTTCTAACTGAAAACGTTTCACATTACATGTCAACACACTACGGTGTTCCATTTAGTAATTCTCGGGCGAAGCCGAGACGGGGGGCTGCTAGTGGAGTTATAAAACCAAAAATGGAGTTTTATGAAGGCCAAAATATTTTTTTAGTATGTTCTGCTGTCATTTACAAATATTCTGAAGTATATTGGTGTGATAACAGAAACAAAACTCTTGTAGATTCTGGTGAGTTGTACATTTACGTTGTAACAGAAATTAATTAAACTTCGACGATTTCATAGTTTATCTCAACTCAAATAATCTAAATATTTGAATGTTTCAGAAAAAGTATTTATCATGTATTAAGAAACTAACTATACTCACCGTGCCATTATGTCCATTAATAATGTGAGCTACTTAGATACAAGAAATTATTATTGTACTGCAAAAAATTGATTGAATAAAGAAATATCATTAAAACTTTTTTTTTCAAATAAATAGTACAAATAACAAAATTATGTTTTTTCTGTAAAATTTCGTAAGCCTAATCTTCAATTTCATGATTTTTTTCAAAATTGTAGTTCTAAACTTTCTTCATCCGTGGAAGTATGAATGATGTTGCAATATTACGATTGGCAGAAGATCCTGAAAATCCTGTCCATTTATTATGTTACTTTGAAGGCACTTCAACACCTAACGTTACGTGGTTCAAAGATGGTTCTTCATTGAAGTCATCAAATCAGTTCGCTTTCGAGGACAGAAATTAAAAATTAATCATAAGATACCTTTTGGAACGCGACAGTGGTAATTATTCGTGTTTTGCAGATAATGGCTTTAGGCTTGTTACAAAATCTCAAATAATTATAGTAAAAGTTAACGATTACCAATGCTTATAATTGTATTCTTAGCTTTTTACGAAGTATAATTAATGATCATTTAAGTGTGACGAGGCCGTACTGCCTTCCTACAAAAAAAACTTGTTATGAGACACGTTTAGCTAAATAAATTTTTTATATCAATGAATACAGGACGCAATTTTATACTTTGTTATGATTTAAAAAACTTTGTGTAGTAAATTAAAGTTTAAAATAAAGCTTTCAACTCTGACAAGTTTTACAATAAAGTTGTTATTGAAAAATTCATGCTTTTTTCTTACTTATGCTTTATGCTTTGTTTTACAAAATCGAACTTTTATTTTGAAGAATTGGTGAATTTTTTTTACATTGAATTATAAAACGTTGTTTCTATTGAGGCTACAAGTTTTTTTAAAATCATATTTTTAAAATAAATAGATGTAGTTGATTTCCCTTATCATACAACGTTTATACATCATTACTTAATTTTCTGAAGGAGAAGAAAGAATTGTTTTATAACTAAAGCAATTCAATTTTACTCGAGGTTATCAAAAACTTGACTTTTTGATTGGACTGATTCTGCGGTTTCTTACCATTCTCGTATCTCTTTCAATTTACTTTTATTTGAAAGCACAATACGCGAAAATAATGAACAGTTGCTCTCGTTATTTCTATACGATTTATTTTGGAATTGTTTATCTATTTATAGAAAATACAACCATAATTTCTGTACTAACATTCAAGGCAAGCACATTGAATGAAAAAAAGTGAATGTGCGAGGCCATACCGTGGGGAACACAGAGACCATCCGTGGGCGATTTTTTTTTCTGGAATTGGCAGGTTGCGCGATTCGAAGAGTTCGGAAAGCACGGGGAGATGTGAGCTTTGCTTTTTCTCGGACGGAAGCTGCGTTCTGTTTGTTAGTGAGTCTTTTTTTTTTTTTTGGGGTCAATTTATTTGTAATGACGATATTCGATTATTTAAAATATATCATCAAGCAACTCTCAAGCATTTTTTCTCTGAAAGTCTGACGAGTTACTCTGTAATATTTAAGAAAAACTCTTAACCTGTATTCTGAATATATTTAAAAAAAAGTTACTCTCATTTGTTTGATTTGTTTCATCTGTAAAAAGATGCCATTATTCTTAAAACACTTAAACTTAAAAAGACAAACTAGCTACATGATAAAATTTGTATCCTCTCATCGATAACAATTTAAAGTTAGAAGAAAACCAACTATTGGCAGCTGGTTTTACGCTTTTTAAAGAAGAAGTAGTTAATCTTATAAACTCACGGCTATTAGTAGACAATCAATCAGATCTACCGTACGTCAAAAGATGGAAAAAACGTCAAGTACACTTATTTTATCGTTGCCAAATGCAGTAGAGGCCAAGCCCACAATCAATTATACATGTGTATTACAAAGCAGAGCAGAGCTGCGAACTTGAGAAAATTTTTTTCCTATAATTAACATTTTAAACCTCACATGTTTGAATCTTAAGTCAAATAAAAATTCTGCTAATATCACAGTGCATATACAAAAATATAGAAAAATTAATCTCATATATCTTCAGTGAGTTGCAATAAAGAAATACATTAACATGTCTCTTTCAAGAAGTTTTCAGGAATTTTTCTATATTGCTTTTTTGTGTTACATCTGTTTTATTATTATATTACTTTCTTTAGCACGAGTAACTTTAAAACAGACAAAAACATAGGTACATTATTCATAAGACGATATATAACGTGCTAATACAGAAGACTGTACTATTTAAGTGTTAATATAAAGTCGTTCGGTACACTACTGATTTTTGGCCTACAATTACAATATTATATGTTAGAACTGAGAGCACTCAAGATATTGGCAATATCATCCATTTTCAAACAGATAACAAGTAGGGTCATCAGTTTCAAGTAGTTTCATGGATAAATCGAAGCTTCTTCGACTGCTTTTTCAATTATTTCAAGTCTCCACCCTATTTTGGTTTAAGCTCAGTTAGTTTATGTAATTAATCGTAAGCAATTAGGAATTTAATATTTATCTCAAAATTATTCGCATATGAGGGTACAAAACTTGTACAGTAAGATTTAAAAAGTTTAAATTTTCTATTTAATTATGAGGAGATTAAATCTGTTTAAATAGATCATTAAAGTTTGCTTTACAAGAAGAAATTTTGTAACTATATCAAAATAACTAAAAACGAAAAAAGTAAAAAAAATCGATTTGGTCTTTTATGCATCGTAAATTTCAAAGAAAAAACATATTTTTAGGGCCAATAGGGGAAAAATTAGATTCCGAACGATCTTAGAACGACGTTGTGCGATGAAAATCCAATCAATAAGCCAGACTTTTACGACACAAAATTTTAGAAGTTTTGTGTTCAATGTTGATTTTAGTTACAATAATGACACCCAGTCAGATTGGCGTTCTAATTACAAAGAGAACTATACAAATGAAGATGACACATCTCTCTGCATAGAGAATCTTTTTTCATGGGCCGATCAGACGAAAAATATTATAGAGTATCTTTTAAAAAATAGGCCAGCACTTATCTGTTACGTTTAAAAATTCATTAGAAACCAACGTCTAATAGTGGTACTGTCATACGTTATATTTATTAAAACCAAAACAATGTTAATTACCTATTTAAAATATAGTACTCCTAATGAAATAAAAATTTAATTAAAGTGACCAGTATATTTTTGATAACAAGTAAAATCGTATTGAATTTTATGTACTAGAAAACAACTAAAACACATATTTAATAAATAAAAATTTTTGTGTTTTTACATTTAATGGTTAAAGTTGCTTATTCGATAACTAGCAGCCCCCCGTCTCGGCTTCGCCCGAGACTCGCTGAATGAAACACATGTGTGTTGACAAATAATATAGGACGTTTTCAGTTAAAAAACTTCACATCTATTTTTAACTTTTTTTGGAACAAATAACTTCTTATTGAAAATATCGAAAAAAAGAAAAAAATGATGGTAAAAAGTATCGTGCATTCTTTACGTCATAAAATAGGTATTGGCTCTGAAAAGGGCCGTTGATTTTT
The DNA here is from genome assembly GCF_036245765.1 of Copidosoma floridanum. Classification (NCBI taxonomy): domain Eukaryota; kingdom Metazoa; phylum Arthropoda; class Insecta; order Hymenoptera; family Encyrtidae; genus Copidosoma; species Copidosoma floridanum. The sequence goes on along the minus strand of NW_028321917.1, from coordinate 6,624,050 downwards.
ACATGTTAACGTTATGATATAACAAAGGGTTAGTTGTTAAAGCTGTAAAGATACAAATATATAATTTAAAATTATTTTTTTATTCACAAAATTTCAGTATACGTGACATTTTTAGTTTTATTTCCAGAAGGAATTAAAACAGTCTGATGATGTGGATCACCAGTTCTTGAAATCCCGACATACAATTGTCCATGTGAAAAGCAGTTTGAACGTAAATCTACCCCCACAAAATTATAAGTTTGTCCTTGCGACTTGTTAATTGTCATAGCAAAAGAAACTTTCACAGGAAACTGTAATCGCTTGAACTGAAAAGGTAAATCAGTTGGTATCATCCGAATTCTTGGAATAAAAGCTATTTGTCCTGATGCTGGACCTGTCAAAATAGTAGCTTCTATAACATTATTTCGCAGAGTTTTAATTTGCAGTCTGGTTCCATTACACAGGTTCGGGGGTTGAAGATTACGTAGTAGCATAATCGGAGCTCCAACTTTCAAACTCAACTTATGGGGTGGAAATCCTGATGGAGTTAGGGAGTTTAAAAACTTCTGAGGATAATTAACAACATCTTCAGATGCGATGACTGAATCAATAGAGAGGTACTCTCGAGAATCAGCTACAAACTTTTGAAGAATAATGTTGTTAATTTCCTCTGCTGTAGAATTTCTCAGTGAAATTATCGCTCTCTCACATAACCATTGGTATGATTTGTTTGATAAATTTTCAATGTCTGGGTAAACTTTAGAAATAAGATCATCGACAGTTGTAACCAGTTTTCCAATGGATTGATCTAGGGTGATAAAACCGCTTTCATTTTCCATCGTGCCATCGCCAATTTTTAATAGCTGTGTTGGAAATTCCGTGTTTCATCCGCAGAGATGTGCTCTCATATTAGTACGTAAATGAAGAGACTCTACATAATGCCAGAGAAATGATGATTTTAAACAGGCATGAATAATATCAGCTCTAGTTCCTCTCGGAATTACTGGTAACGTCTGCCTAAAATCACCAGCAAAAACAAATGTAATGCCACCCATTAAATTCTGGTTTGATCTTAAATCTTGCAATGTTTTATTAATTGCTTCAATGTGAGCTCTGTGACTCATTGTGCACTCATCCCATACAATAAATGTTGTATCTTGAAGAATTTTTGCAAGTGGGCCATTTTTGCGTATCGGGCACGTGTAATCTTCTCCGGAAAAAACACATAATGGAAGTTTAAAAGTGGAGTGAGCTGTTCTACCTCCACTCAAGAGAGTGGCAGCAATGCCAGAAGATGCAACAGCAAGGGACAGTTTTCCAGCCGATCTTGCTTGGGCCAACATAAGATTAATAAGGAATGTTTTTCCAGTGCCTCCAGGAGCATCCAGGAAAAAGACTTTTCCACTCATATTTAGGACACTATCAATTATACGATCAAAAGCTTCTCGTTGGTCTGGAACCAACTTAGGAAGATTTTGCTCAACGTAGTTATATAAATAGTTATGATCATAACCATGTCTGATGGAATGTTCCAAAGGATCATTAGTACAGAGTTCATCTCGAACCGGTGAGTTTAGCCCAAATGTAGTCAAATTTTTTTCTGAAAGAGAGATGATCTTGTCTTCAACTTCAATTAAACCTCTGTTGAACACTTCTTCAGAAAGTTTAACTTCAAAATCGTTGAGTTGAGTTCGTTGAGAGTGAAGAATATCTTCGCATAATTGTTGTTTAAACATATCCTTTGCAACTTATTATGAACGTAGCATTCAGATTCCAAAATTCTTGTTAGTAATAAAAATTCTAATATGAACTAGTGGATAAACGAAATTTTTTTATACTTTTTTAAATTGACGATCATGCACCGTTTAGTGGATGATCGCCATAGACCAGTTCTGATGGATCCCATTATTTAGTTCACAATGTCTTTCACAGTGAGTTCAGCCTCAAATCGTTCGTACATCTCTTAAAATATACTTATTCACTCGAACGTAATGTCGTCTCCAATACCGCGCACACCCCTAATCACCACGTTAGCAATTCCTGCATATTCTCGATCATGCGGCACTACACTTGAGAATCATACAGTCGAGTGCACACTGCACAACTCGGAGAGCATCCCTCGTATCGTACAACCGACAAACTTGGGTGAAGGAGAACCATTGCGCTCGAGCATATAGTGCTTAGTTCCTAGCCAGAAATACTTTTGCAGTTCTATGAGGAGCTACATTGATCCAACTGTTTGCCCCTCAGTTGGTGTCGCAATATCACAAAGGGGTCCCCTCCTTGTCTGTAGTTGTACACCTTTACGTAAAGTTTTGGAAAGAAAACTATCAAGGACGTTTCTCTATTTTCCTCGTCCACAAATGTGCACTGATGTTCTAGTAATAGGTGCAGCGGTGTAAGTCAACATTTTTAAGCACAAAAATGGTTGTTTTATTATAAATGTTACTTGAATTAATTTGAGACGATTAATTTTTTTCATATTAACTGCTCATTAAATGCACTCACTAATTCGACAATAGTCCACTTGAGGTACCATATAATAATGTTGTAGTTTCATCTTAAAATCATAGAAAAAAATATATATTGAACAAGTTAAAATTGAGAAAGAGAGGCAACAGTAATTTTCAATGTACAATCATTGATTAAGTGCGTGATCTTATGCGTAAAAGATTAAAAATTTTTTTTAAAAGTAAATTCTATGGACAACTAATAGTTTTTTATTGACATAACTTCAATAAGTCACTTACTTAAAATATCGTACAAGTTTTTGGTAATGTATGATCATTTTTTTCTTAAAGTATACCCATAGTCGTTATCGTCAGGTACCAGTTTTTCTTACGTAATTCATTCCCATCGCGAAAAAGTTAAACAAAAACAAAAAATGATCACAAAACTTCTCATTGGCACGAATTGATTCAAACAATCTTCAAAAATCTCCGTTGATAAAATTCTAAAAGTAATTTGACGGCAGTGCGATCGATGAGTTCTCGGTAAAAATGAGGACCCTCGATACACAAGAGAGTCGATAAACTTTGAGAGTCACGAGCGACCGAGCACCCCATCGACTTTTTCTCGTTCACGCGGGAGAGAAAAGTGTTGAATGAACCATGTAAAGATGGCGCTAGCCGTTTTTGTTTTTGATCCTCGCATGCAAGGGTAACAGCCGCCAACCACGAAAACTATCATCGAGCGTACTTGCGGTGCATACACACATGTTAACGTGTTTGTTTGCATACACGTGAGAAAATAGAGAAATGAAGCTTTTTTTATTATGATACATCGTTTGTTTACTTTTTTTTATACTATGCGTGAGTTTTGATTTCACATCCCCCTGAACGTCAACCCATTTTTCATCGGCTTGGTATTAAAACCCGGCGCTCCACCCACTGTCGACAAATAAAAACAAAATTTTTGAAAATATTGAAACTCACAACACACAGAAGATAGACCTGCCTTGGAATTAAATACACAAATGCATAATGGTCAAAGCAAAATAAATACTAACATTTGTATTGCCCCTCAGACCACAAGGCTCTGGCGCGCAGTTACAACATTTTTCAAAGCTTTCTATTTCGCGAAATTCCCGGTGATATTGTAACTCTTTGGGAGCCCGAACGGTCAGCGCATTGATGAAAAAACGCAAAAATCAAAGAATTTTTCCTGTCATGTACGCATGTTAGTCCATACAACGCACACTGGCTTGTTGCTCTTATAGCTGATATCGAGCGTTAAGCAATTGCGGTTTGTTCAAAAGGGAAAAAAAAGGACTAAAGAAAATTAGAGAATAAGCTTTCTCTCTCTACCCCTTGAAACTCATTAGGCTTAACTACGCAGCGGCCAGGGTCTCGTTTTAATAATAGTACGCCGCGTACTCGGATCTCGCGCTAATTTTTACGCAAGCCACCCCGACGTGGAATAATAAGCGGACAACGATAGGAAATTAAAGAAAAGAAATAAAAAAGGGGGCGGGCTTTTTAATTATAATTGCCGTGTCGGGGCGGGCCGAATGGATTACGCTCGAATCTCATTACGGGAGTCGTGTGCGCGCTCGAAAAGCCCCGCGAATTAAAGAGGGAAAGAGAGAGGGGGGGGGCGTCCGAAGGTCTTTTCAATTTTCCGTATAGGTGTGTCGCTGCCACGCGGGTGCACTGCTGTGTACACCCATCACTTAAAGCGAGCCAAGCTCTTGGTGCGCTATCGTCGCCGCGCGCTAATCCCTGCCTGCAGGTCCTGTCCCAGCCCGGTGCTCTGGAAACTTTCAATCCTGTGCTACGGCGTTTTCCTGCTCTTTGCTCCCTGTGCCCCCTGGTCCCGCGCGACTGCCCGTAAACTTCTCTTTCGGGCAATAAAGCGCCGCTCCCTTTTTCCCTCCCCCTCGGTTGCCGGCCCGCCGCTGCTGTTGCAGATACGCGGCTTTTAAACTCTCGCTCGTTCGCCCTCTGCAGTCTTTCCTTTTGTTTGCCGCAGTTTGTTCCAAATGAAGTTATCGGACTTATTAAAACGAGCGATTCTCGCTTTTCATTCGCGAGAGGGTTTTTTTTTTTTTTTTTTTTTTTGGCAAATTTAAATGCACCACGAAGGACAATTAGTTTGCTAGAGTTGTTTGCACCGGACTTGTGGTTGAACGCTCAATGGGCTCGCTTTTTTTCTCTTTAACAGTTTTGAATGAGGGGTAGGTCTCTCTTATAAATGTGCCAAGTATAAGCATTAATCATGGAGTCAAAGTGCCTTTTTGACGTTATAGAATTACACCTTTATTATTTATCTTTTTTACTTTTTAGTATTAAAAAAAAAAAAATGTTTTAGTGTTACAAAATGGGTAACAGGTTTCAGAACAGAGGAATAAAGAGAACCTATGTCAAAAGAATCCATTTGCGTGCATCAAAGAAAGAAGCCAAGAAAAAAGAAAGTACATTTGTCATTGTCGCACTTTGAAGTATTTTTTCATCCAACCAAGTACCTTTATCCTCCATGTGAATTCCATACGTTGTGAGGGAGATAGAGAGAGAAGAGTTGTGAAGCTTGCGAACCGAAAAGTTCTAGTTACGGCATGACGCTCCTGACATTCTCTCAAAAACAATAAAACTTTATCGAACGAAAATTGGATAGTCTTTGACTACCCAAGCACATCAAAGCTGTCTCTGTCGCTTTCGTCTTTACTTATCTTTGTCTATGCATTCGATTTGTGGGTTTTTGTATTTTTTCCAGGAAAATCGTTTTTTTTTATAGATCGACATTACTCGCTTAGACAGAGCGGTCTTTACCCAGTCAAGGGGAACCAAAGTGATATTTTAAAGTTAAAAGGAAGAGCTTTATATTTTCTAAATTTTTTCAAGTGTTAGTTTCACTCTAAAGTTTACTTTTAAATTTGTCACGTTTTGAAATTTTGAAACCACATCAAATAAGACTCAAATTTTGAAAACGTATCGTCCCAAAAAGAGATTATTAAAGATTATTACATCATTCAGCAGTAACAATGGCATCTTGTTAATATTCAACTTAAAAAAAAAAGATGAGAAATTGATGTCCTGTAGGGACTAACATACATGCGTGTGCGTGTGCATGTAAATGCATGTATGCACACAAATTCATATTAAGCAAGTTCCATAGGGTTTGTTGCAATTCGTACGTCACCATGAAAGTACACTAATTATCTGAGAAAAAGAGCAATTCCAAGGAAAACAATAGTTAAATGTTTTTTGTTACTGAATTTCAAACATTCAAAATAAGAATTAAAGCTATGAAGAAAAATTTATCTGCTTTATTTCTTACACTAGTAATGTTAAACGCGCTTCACGTATTCTTCGTTATTGCCAGCTCTTTTGTGATAACATATAAAAATTTAATAAAATTTTAAAAATAAAAACAAAAAATATGACACACCAGCAAGCCATCCATGTTCAATTTACTCCACTAGGTGGCCTACAACACATTTTTCAACTCGGTAAGCCATTCAAACCGATTCCATTCACGTGGATGAGTCAGACATATGTCACAGGCGAGCTAATGTGCACATATCTCTATCGACGGTTAACAAATTCATTTTCATATACTAATCAGATACTCTTTTTACCACTTGCGAGAGCTAACCCTAAACGATGATATTCATGAATAATTGGGCCAATTACAGCCACGTAGTCGAAGATGTAGTTACTATCATGGCTGCGTTGTCTATTACGTTGTCGATAACTAAGTAACAATAATATAATTATACATAGTATTGGCTTTTCTTCGAAAATATAGCTAACCGGTGACCACGCTAATAGAACGATGTGGTACACCTATATGTGGAAAAAATCAAGACAAATAAACTTCCCCATGAGGTCAAACATCGACGGTCAATCAAATTTAAAACAGCGACATATAACTTTTTAGAGATTCGGGAGTATCTTTTCGGTAAAAGAGAGGCACATCAAACTTCTTTTTAACGAAACTTGTTTATATTGAACTCACTTCTGCTTACTGTGACTATTTTTATCCTCACCTTTACATTTTACAATCAGCGTACCACATGACGAAAGGAGTACACCAATTCATTAATTTTTTTGTCTTCTTAAACATACACACATTTTGCAATATTGATGTTACTACTGATGGCGCAAATTTTTTTTAAAGAAAATTTTTAGTTCGAATGCCATATCGTCACGGGAATAATTAAGTATTAATTTATAAACATTATTTCAAATAAAATATATGAGACAAACTATATTTAATGTAAGGGATATTCCAAAATTACGAGCAGTTTTATTTAGTCTTAACTCAAATCAAATAAAGTTTTTGGTATAAATATATTTTTTTAGAGTATAAAAGACTCGAGTAGTTTTTGTTATATTCGTATTACTTTTAAATTAAAAATAAATGAAAAGTTGAAATTCCGAATAGAACTCTATTTCGAACTCTTCAGTTATGACTTGATAAAAATAAAATAATTTTTTTCCAAGTAGGTACAATGCGTCATCAACTACTAACTTGGTAAGCTAGGTAAAAATTTCGAAATAACACACACGAATAATACATAAGGTATGTCTATTAAGATATTTTCAAAACTCTGACATCTGTAAGCTAGTTATTTATGAAGAACCGTTCTCGGAAAATTATGGTTAATTGAAAAGTTCTAACTTACGTTCAATTCGAAATTGAAACTTTCCTTTGAAAAGACTTCAACCAAGTAAACAACCAAGTACACAAAGTATTTCATATGTAAGTTTATCAAATAAATATACCGAATAGTGAATTGATATAAAATTACTATATAGCTATTTAATATATTCACCGACTTCGTCTAGTTTCATAGAGACACCACTTATGTTTAGTCTAATAAGTTTCTTTTGTCTTAGCTTTTTTTTAGAATTAATTAAGTCTCGTTCTCATTTATAGTTTTTTTTTAATTAGTTTAATCTTATCATCATTGACGGTACAATATGACATAAAAATATCTACAATCCACAAGTCTGGTTATGTATGTAATCTAAAGCTTTATGTTTGGTTTGTTTTTCTAAAAATATTGTTAAATAAAAATATTGACTTATTTCAATATAGATAACTTTTCTAATAGTCGTAATATATGTAATACATGTAATGTCTGGTGGTTTATCATTGAGTTCTCAAATAGTCTTGTCGAACAGTCGTTAATATAACCTACTAAGAATTTTAAATGTTGGATGATACACTCCTTAGAGATTTCAAGCAAGTAATTCGTCTTTATAATTATTTACTACTAAAATATGTTATGATAGCCCCCCACCAGTATGTTGACACGTAATGTACAACGTTTTCAATTAAAAATTTCTCATTACGTTATCATTATAGTAGTAACTTTTAAAATTTTTACGGTAACACTGACGCGCCATTGCGCAGCGCTTCAGTTTTTCAGTCATAGACTATGTGCGTGATACACTTGGTAAAACAACACTGGGGATGAACCATTGAGGAAGAGTTAAATTTTCAGGCGTTCAGAACGTCTTTTACTCGTGGCTTGGTAATTTTGGTATTTCAGGATGGATTTTGACGTACCTAAGTCACTTGTCCATTGAAGAATAATGTCGTCGGTAGCCGAAATATCCAGCTATACACGACTCACAACTCTTTTCTTGATGCAATGCCAGTAAACGACTGTACATAGTCGTACAGTAAGTTGCTCGGAGATATTTTAACCAGACCCACTTACTTCTATTGCAGGTAGATTTGATTTTATTCCTACACCACCTAGCGGATCCTACTGAACTAAAATGAAAAGCTAGCGTACTTTTTTAAACTTTGAGCTTATTTATTGCTTTGTTAATAATTTTTTATAAATAAAACTATTACATATCCATCTAGGAAGTGTCAAGAATTAGTAAGCAAAATTTCAGCAAAATCGGTTAAATGTTTTTTCTTTTAAGTGCAAAATAGTATCTAGATCTTTAACGTAAACTGAATCAAAATTTAGAACATCATCGTCTTTGTTATTTTTTTTTATCAACACACTTGTAATTTTTCAACTATCACTATGCATGTCACTCTTCAAATTAATTTACTCTTGACTTTTCAAATCTTAACCCTAACCTGTCAGATCATACCCATAGGTTATGATCTTTTTTTTTTACAATTCATTATTTCAATTGTAGGTTCCATGTACAAGGACACCAGCGCCAACTTGTGGCTGAATGGTGAGTCCACGTGGTTACGAAAATACATGGAGCAGCATGGTTGCCTAAATTCAATAATTTTTTTCATTAATATAACGATTCTTTCTACTAGTCCGATAATCTCAAATAGAATCTCTTACTCCTTAACTTAACGATGATATTTTTTTCAGCATGAAATTTTGCTTTAATAAATTTTTAAAAAATATATCCCTTTGTTGCTTGTAGGTGTGAGATACATTGCCTGTGTCAGTAAAGTGTGTGAGAGAGATAGAGAATATTTAGTACTATCAACATATGCAATATAGCCCGTATGTACGAGCAACAAAGGAACATATATTTTGTCTCTTTTACAACTTATTAAAGCAAAATCTCATGCTGAAAAAAAATATCATCTTAAAGTTAAGGAGTTAGAGATCTTAATTTAGATGATCAGAATGTAAGAAAGGATCTTAATATTAATGAAAAAAATTATTGACTTTAGGTCACTATGCTACTCCATGTATTCTCATAACCACGCGGACTCACCGTCCAGCCACAAGTTGGCGCTGGGGGTTTTTGTGCACTAGAGTGGGTATAAGGGAGTGTGACGAAAGTGTCCGAAAGTCACTGACGGGCTCCACCATTTTGAGGACTAGCTGGGAAAATAACAAGCCAAGCACAGATGTGTGTATGTATGCGTGTAAATCTGTGTTTCCTTCTCCACTGCTTCTCTTACTTTGCGGTCCTCAAAATGGCGTCTTCAGCCACACTCCCTTATACCCACTCTATTGTGAACGGAGCTTATATGTGTATAGTAGACTGGATAGGTTTTTTTTTCTTTTTTTTTTTTTTTTAAATAACTTACCTCTTGAAGTTCAACTTATTAACATTATTAATAACTATCAAAATTATTTTATTTTGTAGAAAGATTGGGACAGCTAACAAGCTTTGTAAAGTTTTTGTGTCAGAGGACATTGTTTCAATAAACATTTTTTTCAGATTATGATGCAAAACTACAACAATACAAACTATACATGACAATTTTTAGTTAAGACAAGATTCACTTTTTTCAAAATGATTTTAAAGATTAATATAATATTATCGTTGGTATTAATTTGTCTTGCTTTTGTGAAATCCTAAGATACAGCCTGATATGACAAACTCCTAGCATGACGAAGCGGAAAGTAGAAAATATGCATATAATGCATATTGTTAATGCATATAAATTTTCGACTTTGCGATGAAAAGTATAATAAACATATTTTAATCCAAATAGTCCAATAAATAAGTTCGTTAATATATTTTTTAGATCGTAGAAAGACGTGCTTAAAGCTTAGAGATACTGAATCATTTTTATCTTGGGATGTGAGTGAAAACTATAAATAAAAAATCTTCAAGCCCGTACAAAATGGGCCTAATGAAAAAATTAATAAATAATTAATAAATAGCTAATACAGTGACAATGAAATCTTACTAATAGTATGCAATAACACTAAGTAGCAATTAAAAACAAGACAACGGAACCTTTTAATTAATGAAGCAGTAGCAACGGTACAAAGACATTAAGCAATTCACATTGCCCCAACCTAATTATCACCAAAACATTTTGGCTCACATAAAACAACTCTGAAACATCTATATGATTTATCACTGAAACTTCTCCCGTTTCCCTGATTGCTTGGCCCGCCGCTTATAATTTCGTTACAACTTGACAAACTTATTCCACGCTTTTGTAAAAAATTCACACCCAATTTACGGCAGCAACTCGAAACACTCTAGAAATAATAAACGATGCAAAAAGCACAAAAATGAATTAGCCGAGGAATCAGCTAGAACGGGCGAGAATAAAATTTATTACTGGAGTACCCGTTAAGCACTTTATCCGAATTTGGTACGTTGCAGCAGTAGCAGATGGCTGTAACTATACGATCCAATTGAGAAGAAAAGCGAAGCGACCTTTCCTTCTCCTTCAACTTGAGTCCACACCAAAAAACGTAAAAGCCACTGCCAGCTTTCTGACTGGAGATCTCATGCAATAACATTTTCGCTCTCCCTGTTTGGAACATCTTTTCCCTGTATCCTATTACCTTTTTTTCTCATTCTTTACTATTAGAAAGTATGCACGAATGGAGACAAGCGTGTACGTAAGTACTTGGCCATCTGGATACTAAAAAGTTATAAAAAAAGAGGAAGAAAACAAGACTCAATTTTAGCGAACGTTTTTCCTCTGCAGCCCTTGAAACGCGTACATTCCGTTTTATTAGTACGTACATATTGGATATAAGCTGATTTGATCGGCCTTATTCTATATTATAATATATATATAAAGATTGTGGAAGAAAAATATTAAAGTGGACGAATTTTAATCAACGTGAATATGAAGTAAAATAATTTTCTTTTCACTCGAGATCTTTACTTCAACATTAGCTGTGGGTCATGAAGTGTAATGCGATGAAAGATTAGGTCAGATATCAACCATACGCTTTGCATGACTAATTGAATTCATAATGTCGTATGATACTATTTCTGAAAAAATTCTTTTAAAACAATTGCAAATTAAAACATAGTCACTTGGAATATTAGTAAATTAGTATATAAGTTAAACCAGTGGTTTACTGAAAGATTATAGCATAATGTGTGAAATATTTAATAAACAAAAACCTAGTATTATAATAATTTCATGAATTTTGTTTAAGACATCGTATTCACTAAAGATTTGAACTTACAACGTGAATATAAATCGTATGATTATATTGTAGAAAGCAGTATATTTTTAACATACAAAATATCCAGTATGTTCAGTAGGAACAATTTATTTTTTTCAAATCACAAAAAACCCCAAGGAACCATGTTATTGATATCCAATAAATATGTAAATTCGGTAGAAGTGAAGCGTACCTCCCAGGGAAACTTGCGAATTCATCGAAAAAAAAAAAAGAAAGAGCTAGAGTCTAGGCCTGGGTGGAGTGCCGCTGTTTCTGCGTTTGATTGTACCTCCCTCCTGCCCCACAGCCACAAAACTCAGTGTCCTTAGAATAGAAATGGTTGAGTCGTCTGACTGCCACGGCTACTGTCAGGCACACGAGGCAAAGATTGAGAGTGAGAGGGAACGTATGCATGCCATTCCTAAGCAATTTGTCCGCGAGTATCTCTCTTTCACGATATCCACATTGGAGGAGGGAGGAAACTATTCAACGACTCGACATTCTTGAAATGCGCACCGATACACCTCTCTAATTGCGCGCTAGTGCCTCGGAATTCTTGTGAGGGAATATCGTGGATTCTACATTTTGTAGTTTGAAGAAACAATTTTTACGAGGGTTTGGTAGATTAGTTGGATCAGGATATTGGACTTACACTTACAAACTTTCAGTGCAAGCTCCACGTATGTGTTTTATTTGTTCAGAACTAAACTTTAAAAGTTTTATCAATTTAACAATAGTATTGTACAATTAATTTCATTAGATACCAAATGAATTTTAGATGATTTTTATTGAATAATTATAAAATCACCTATTAACGCGCTTACTCCTGAGTTTTACCAAAAACTCCATTGTTGCCTTCAGTGAAACTTACCAAATTATCAGATCAAACGTTTACTGATTTTTTATTTTTTTCCTGTTTGATCTAAAAAGACCATGTCTTTTACTTTATTACA